>NW_006800248.1:657866-693405 GCF_000485575.1 Poecilia formosa | reverse complement strand
TATATATATATATATATATATATATATATATTGCATCAAGTTAATATGACGTTAAAGTATTTTGTGCACACCTGTAAACTTTGACCAAATTCTGTAAGTCAATGGAAAAACCACTGAAACACCTTAAAAATTACCTAAATAATAAAAAGTATCAATATTGTTATTGGTAGTGCAATCAGCCATACGGCCCTGTATTTATTTGGTATCGGGTCGACACCAAAATATACAGAATCGTACACCTCTATTCAACATATCAACTGGCAGAAGTTTTTCAGCACAGAAAAAGAATCTGATTACAACTTTAGAATCACCAAACATAAAAATTATTCAAAATCTATCCCAACAAACTGAGGTTATAATTACTTCTGGATGTAAAAATCTTTCAGTAAAGTGGCAGAGAGAGAATTTCATACCCAAGTAGCTGGATGTTTGTAGTCAGACCTCTCTTGACTGGTGGATGGGAACCAAGACATGATGGGGTTTGGTGGAGGGGGTAAAAAATAATCCTGTCACCAGAAAAGTAGAGACTCTTGAACAAAATCTTGAGAGTGAAGTTCAAATTCGAGGGCTGACCTCTGGCTCCAGTGAAACTCTTTGGTCAGTCTGGGGATCGTCTTCCTCCCAAAACCCTGCAAATAAAAGTCTAACACGATCTCTGCTCCCAATCTTTCTTCCGAGAAACTCAAACCAAATTCTTCTCTGCTCGTCGTTCTATAATTCCAGGGTTGCATAATGACGATTGGCGGACATAACTTCCTCAATTTGCACCTTACAAGGTTTTGGGCCGATGTTTTGCAATTCTACGTGCCTTTCTTTGCTGAAAAATACCTTCAAGTCTGTATTTCTGTTTCAGTTCAGTACTTTTTTCTTTTTTCTTCCCCAATGCCTTGATTAGCCTCCTTTAACGATCCTTACTTTATTGCATATACATCTGATTTAAATACACACAAAATCACATCGCCACCATGTATTATACTGTTTACTTTGTTAATAGTTATAAGAATAACACTGCAGCCATAAACCACATTTTTCCACCTGATCATTGTCTGCAATGTGTTTCTTAAAATCAACAATGAGTTGCACATGATTCTTTAAAGGTTTGTCACATGATTTAAAAAAATATTCTTTATTGCAAATATTAAACTTCCCCTTATCTCTCTGACTTTTGCTTTGATTTCCTCTCCTGTAGCTTTCTGTTGTCTGTTCCTATAATTGTTCCTGTTCAGTGTTAAAGGACGCAACATTTAACCAGCAGAACGACAGACTGGTCTTTAATGGGATTTGTTTTGCGTCATCTACTCAGGGCTGTTGAACCCGGGACCTTTTGCTTTCACTGAGCAAACAAACTAGGGGATTTTGATCTTTTGACAAATTTGACTCAAAACAGGAAGTGTTGTCTTTCTATGTGTGAGAAGAAAACGTGTTACCCCACTTCCTTTTTCTCAAAAATATGTTGTCAAAATTTAAGTTTTAGATCTAACATTTGGTAGTTTAGAAAAGTGGAAAATCATTCATTTCTTTCATTAACACAATTGTAAATGAATCATACATTTTATTCCGAAGAAATAAAAATGCTATTTCATTCTGTATGGATCACTGTACAGGATGACATGAAAAGGAAATGTTTTTCCATATCCCAGATGCTCCGGGATTTTTCCTCGCCTGGCTGCTCTGTTGTGTCAATCTATAAATCTGCTCCTCTTCAGGCTGACTGCATTAAAGAATCTGGTTCCTTCTTGACCTGACGGTCTCCTCTGGTTGTGGTAAACATTAGCATGTTCTCTGGTTGTGGATTCTGCTTTTGCTTGCGTTTAGATTCGTGTTCCTGGATCTGAGATTTTTCGGGAATCCCCCTCTCAAACCGGATTCCTGGTTTTCCTCCATTCCGAACCTTTACGTGTTCCTCTCCTGTACACGTCCTGGAAAACTTATGATAAACACAACATCCCAATCACCACTCATCCTGGATTAATCAGAACCTCTAAACAGAAAAAAATAACAAAAAAAAAACAAGTAGGATGAGAGTCAAAACATTCAACTCAGAAATGATCTTGGAACTTCATTTATTTTTCTCTTCCTCTTTGATTGTTAGTTTGAACAGACTAATTACAAATCAGGTAATCAGGTAATGTTTCACTTACAAAGAATGTGCATGTTGGTCATAAATATTTGTCTGCTGCTGCACCTAATGGTAAATCATTTGCTTCTTAGAAGAGCCATTTGTGTGAATGATCTTGTTAGTGATGTTGAACTCCTGTTATTGTGAACACATTTATATGCTTGGCTTATTGAACCAAGAAAAACAGTCAGTCATCTTCATCTTGTGTAATATGAACGTTTATGTCATAGTGTTTTGTACATTCAAGCAGAAGCAGTAGCTCTGATGTGGGAAGCTTGTCATGTTTTGTTATTTCTACTCTTTGAAGTGTTCGATTTTTAAGTCCTGTTGTGAGTGAAATATAGCAGAGTTGTGTTGTGTGCTCCTAATTAAAAAAAATCTCGCTTTTCAAAATGTACACAGACTATTGAGCAAGCAATATTAAATTCTATACACTGACCGCTAATGCAGAGCATTTCTATTTTTGACTTCCATGTAAACAAAAAACATGCCATAGAAAAGATTTATGTGCAGCTCTGTTACATTAGTTTCCTGTTGTTTTTGTCTTGGGAGGAACATTTTCATCACAGAAGCTTTAATTAAAAGAATGACAAAGGAAAAAAAATACTTGGTGACATTTAATGTGGAAAAAATGAACTGCACAGAATTAAATATGATCTGAGATGAAGGTTTAAGATCATTTTGAAAAAACAAAACAACAAAAACAGAACCAGAGGTGCACCACAGAGTTAAAACGGACTCGGTGACAGTCCCAGTGGGGCTATCAGATGAATGTTTCTCACTGGGCGGACTTACAATTCTCTTATTCAGAACGTGCATGGCCTGTATGTGTGGACAACACCCTAAAATGACCCAGTTTTGAGCTGCAAGTCTCTGAAGGCTGCCTGAGCAAGATAACTTTGGGACATGTTTGAGCCATGAAGACGGGGACGGTGTGCCATACAATGAGCCGCAGGACAGCTTTGAGGTTTGGTGCTCCAGCTGCATGAAGGAGATAAAGGGGAAAAAACTGCATCCAGCTGCTTCTGCTGATGGAGGCATAGAGGTTTCAGTTCTTTCTGGGGAGGAGTTTCAGGGTGGTGGTGTTTTTATGACATCACATGTTCAGTGACTACAGATGTTAACTCATCTAGTGACTTTGTTGTAACAGCAGACATCCATCCACACTGAGCAAAAATCTGTTTCAATAGTTTAAAACATGTTCTGATGTTTTCACTCCAATTTTGACACACACCATGTTCCTTATGTTATTTATGAAACAACACTTGTCAGGCACCAGTCACTGGCTGGAAACACAGGCACAAAATGCCACAATCAAGTAACTATGTTAACTCCAGTTTTTATAAAAGTATATATCAAATGTGACTTACATTAAAAATTGTATTTCATAATTTAACTCCTTGAAATTGGGCCTCTGTCTCTTTAAGAAGCTCCTGCGCATATTCTGAAATGCCGCCTTCAGGAAGTCATCACAACATGGCTCCTCTATTAACCCTTTATTAAGGGTTAAGGGTTAATAGATAAAGGGTTATGCTACGCAACATCTCAGCGTTTCACTGAGAAGTAGCTCCTATAATGAGCTCACCTGATGTTCAGTTCCACCAGGTGTTTGCTAATTGCTGCTGGTTAGTCTGAAGGAGCTGATCGGGGAAGTCTTGGGGTAGAGGAGCTGTGTAAGGCAGAATCTCAGTGGCTTGAAAACTGCAGCTTGGAGGAGGTGCTTCATCCTCTAAGCCCCAAAGCATTTTGCACAGCTGAATGGTTGCCAAGGGAGATTCAAGGATTTTTCAATCATACATGAAAGAATCAAGGCAACACTCCAGGAATGTGTTTGATAACGGAGTAACATTACAGCATGATGTAAAGCTAAAAAAAAAAAGTTGATTTTACATAATACTGTCCCTTTTAAATGTTTTTTATTTTATTTGTTGTTTTTTGTTTTAAGTATTTAAAATAATTATTACAGGGTTTTTTTTTCTTGTTTTTTGTTTTTAAAAGAAAAAAAACCCAATTAGTTTTGTACCATTTTTCTGCAAGCACTGCAGAATTGTCTGTAGAAAAACTCATATTATTGTCCTAGGCAGTGTTGAAAACTTTCTGCTCTACCACATACAGACGATGACATCACAAGCTAAAGAATAGCCTTTGAGACTCTTCAATCTGAAGGAAAAATCCAAAAAGTAAAAGATAACTGGAATATCTTTATAAAACACTTAACCTGTTGTTCACAGGTTGTCATTCACAATAGGACCCAAATTTGGGTCCTCTCGTGAATGACAGGTTAATAAAAAAAGCCACTGATCTTTAATTTTTTTTTTTTTTTTAATCAGATTATATTGCTCAAGTAAAATTTCTTGAACTGGTTCAGTTTCTACTATGTCAGGGTTTCTCAACCTTTGCTCTTCCACGTGACTCTGTGCACCAGGTAAAGGAGGATTTGACATCTTTCACACAAAGGCACCAACATGCTGTTGGACCAGATCTAGGGAAGTATGCAGGTGCTTCTGTGTTTTTCGAAAATAAAACTGTTCTTAAACCCCCACTTGTCAACACCACAAAAATTAGTACACATAACTGATTGCTCAGCACCTCAATACAACTGGACCGAAAACCTGTTGCTAGTCCAGGAGCCAATGGTTGGAGATCTTTGTAAAATATAGTCTAAATAACAATGTTATATTGTGGATAATTACTTAGTTTCATTATTAATATATATTTCATCAGTGTATTCTGTGATGTATTAACTTATGTATTTTTAATTGCAGTCTTGCTCTTATTTTGTCACCTAAGTTTAATTCCTTGTAGTGTCATATATGTTAAAATGTTCTCATTAGAATACATGTTCCAGGATACATTTATGTTGTGTTACTTTGAGATAAACTTTGTTAATGTTTTACATTTCATCTGCTATGTTAATAATGTGCTGTTAATGCTTTTCAAAACGCAGCAAAACCGATATGTTTTTACAGAACTGACTGTGTCGGGGTGTGTATCTTTGCTTTGCTGTAATTTGAGATGGCAGCGACTGAAAGGCTATTTAAGTTCATCGCTTGAGTTCATATAGAAGAAGAGACAGAGGAGGACGAGAGAGATCCGGAAATTCCTCTAAGTGGCAAATTTCCGGGAATACCGTGAACGCCTCAAGACAGCAGAGACGTCAAGCGGCAGCTGAGAGAATCGAAAGTTTTGACTGGGGGGAAACAGTCACACTTTGCTAAAAGCGAACGAAGAAAAAACAGAGTAAACCACGATTCGGGGCGTTTCTTTTCTTTTTCTTTCTTTTTTTCATTTCACTCGTTGCTCCAAACCGCAGGACGAGTATGCTGCGTTTCCTGTTTTTATAAATTTAACTTTAGTCGACCTTTAAATGCTCGGGACGCAGTAACAGCTCTGACTCCAACACAACCTGCCAACAACAGACATGGTAAGTGAATGCCTACCTAAGGTTGGGTAGCTTGGCTAAAGGAAAAACAGCTTGGATTTACCAAGGAGATAAGACTGAAAGGAAAATTTATTTTTTATAAAATGCTTTTTAGAATGTCTTCCAACGCTTTCTATGCGGTGGGCAAAGCTCTTAAAGTAGTGTTGGCTGGTGATAGAAACAAGACTAGGTGAAGTCAGCTGAGTCTATTTCTTCATCTATCTCCACATTAAAATGCAATAACCCGATTTGTTACAATGGAAAGCTGCATCATATGTCAGTGTGTGGATTTGAGCTTATGTCAGACATCACAAGAGGCATGATAAACTATCTGGTGGTAGCATAGCGTCTCCTTTATGCGATTGTGATATTGGTTCTGACTATGGTTTCCACACTGTTTTTTTTTTTATGGTACTCAGAAGAATTTTTATCTAAATTATTAAGAATTGATTTAGAGCAGCAGCAGTCTAGAATTTTAAACCTTAAAGCAAAAATGATTTTTGCTTCATTGGAAACGTCTTGAAAGAGTGGTGCTGTGATCATTTTTTTTTTTTTTGAGTACTCCAACAGACAACAGTGAGGCAGGAAAAAGTGCTGATGCTGTGTTTCATTAACTTCTAAAGTTGGAACTTGAATGTGAGAAGAAATCAAATTACTCTGAACTTTTCAGTTCGACGCAACTTGGCACCACATAACCTCAGCCGGTTGTGGCTATATCTAGTTAGCTCCTAATATACCTTTGCTAGTTAGGTATCTAGCTATATGTGTCTAAAATTAAGCCTGTAAAATTTCTTAAATCAGTTTAAAAGCAATAAGTTGACCTGAAATACCTTACTCACAGGTTACATTAATAATCAGCAGGATATTTTTTGCTTAATTTTGTTCATATTGGATTAGTTTCTGTTACTAATCACCACTATTATATGCTATATTCTGCTTGTATCACCTTAAGTAGTTACATGACAGTACAGTGGCACTGCATACATTCTGACTTTGGTTTTTCTTACCAAACCAATGCCCCTTTCTGATCGCTAAGTAATGAAATTTGATTAAAAGCATGAAAATCAAGAGGGAACGACAAGGAAAAAAGAAGCCGTCACCCATCCTGTGTGACGGCTATGACTCCATCCTTAAAACACAAAGTTAAAACTGGTTCTGCCAGTTATGAGGAAGGGAGTGAGGGAAGGAAGGTCTGGGCAGCAGTTCCTGTGTTAAGAACGATTGAGCATTAAACACGCTATTGTTTGTCACGTCTCGATGATAAGAGATAGAAGCAGATAAACATCTCTCAGCAGCAGATTCTGATGAGAAGCACATTTGTCTGGTTTAACTGGATTCTTCGGCCAGATGAGAGGCTAGAAATGGAGCATGTTGATTAAAACGAGAGTCACAACGAAGCACAGCGAGATGCTGAGTGTGTCAGTGTGCTTCTCTGACTGCTGGTTTCCTCTTCCTGTTACCTTGTCAGATTGTGCCTTCCTGTCACGGCTCAGAGGGCAAATGTGAAGGAGAAAGCAGGCAGGAAACAAATAACTCTGAGGTGAAACCTCTTGTTGAAATATCCTGCTTCGGCCCTGATCTTGTTTCTTTTAGATCGCTCTGTTGATCGGATGCATTCTTCATCAGCCTGGTAGTCTGTCTTCATTTTAGCTTCATAGCTGATAACTTCTTGTTTGAATTCTTTAAGGCTTTCTTGTCTGTTGGGAAAAAGTATTTCGAATGAAAAATGTTTTCAAGAGGTTTTTAAAGTACTTAGAAACTTCTGGAATTTCAAGTTGATCTATACCCCTACTCTGAAACTCAGACAGTGGTGAACAATTCCTGAATATTAACCAATGGTTTGAATATTGATGGACTGGAAAACTTTAGGTACTACAGACAATTGCACATCTTCCTAAGTAGCTGTGTTCTTCTTTTCAGTTCATGATACTTTGTGTAGATCTTAAACAACATAAATGTTCAAATCTGTTTTTGGAAACATATGCGACACAGCAAAATGTGAGAAAAGGAAAGGGTGTGAGTCCTTTCACAGCAGATCTGAGTGACTTCCAGCCATGATGCCAAATCCTTTGTTTACCCCAAAACATAAGGAGCGTCATGGCTTGTTTATAACCTCAATCCTACCACAAACACCCATTATCACTGTCGCACCAACCTAAAAGCTGTTCTAAATGACATTAAATTCCCATCTGCCCATCTGTCTCTACATTCCAGGAGGAAGGGAAGAGCCGCCTGCAGCAGACGCAGGAGGAGGTGGAGCAGGTGAAGGACATCATGCTGGACAACATGAAAAAAGCTGACGAGCGATCTGGCAAACTGAACGACCTGGAGCAGCAGGCCGAGGATCTGCTCGAGAAGGTATCGCTGCTGGAGGCGCTGTCAAAGTGGAAAACCCATCATGGCTGCCACACCATCGTTTGGGCCGCTTATGAATGTTTCTTTTTCTCAGAAGTAAATTTGTCATGGGAGTAATTGATGTGCAATATCGATGTCTATAAATATGTCGTAGGTGGAGCTGGGGTGGAAAACAAATGTACAATTTACATCCTGACTGTGTAAAAACGGTGCTATGTTTAGAAAGGTATTTCCTATTGTTTGCTAAGATGAATGAAGCAGGCTGGTCTCCCTGGGTATGGCGCAGAGATTCCAGGACGTGCCACGAGGCCATCCTACGTCCGGGGGTCGATGGGCAGGTCACATCATTCCCACGTTGCCCTGCTGCTCCTGTGTTACTGGACACTCTAGGTTTGAACAGCCAGAACAGCAAAACGGCAGAAAGAAAGCAGAAGACAGAAATTTAAGCTTAAAAAAAATGTACGACTGTGGTTCACGCTGCTGGAGACTTGTAAAAGTGATCACACCCTTTCAGTATATTCAGCCCCTTTACTCTGCTACCCTGTACCAGACTTTAGAAAGGCCTTATAGGGACAGGAGCCCAGGGAACTGGACAATATGGAGCTTCAACATAATAACATGTAGACCTTTGAGATGTCAAGATATAAAGGGCATTAGAAATAAAATATATCTATTGTTGTTAGTATTAATATTATTTGCATTGGGACATTTTAAACCTACCATGCATCAGTTCATGCCCACATATATAGAAGAATAATAATAATACTTTCTTTAGTCCCCCAGTGGAGAAATTGATATTTCAGTACAGCCCCGTCCAAAGGAACCCAAAAAACAACCATAAGACATGAGTAGACGGGTGACTGAGGCTGCAGCCATGGGAGGCGCTGCCCCTTCAGGGATGAGTTTAAAGAAGTAAGTGACTGTTGAAAAAGAACTTGAAGAAGTTTTGTTTGCAGTTGGAAACTCTGCAGACAACCCTAAACCTCAGCCTCCAGACCAGCGTCACCATCAAACCGGGTGGTTTCAGCATCATGATGTGGAAATATTTTTTTTTCTTCAGCAGAGGCAGGAAAGCTTATCAGAGTTGATACATGGAGTTAAATAAAAGGCAACCATGAAATGAAACCTTTTATAGCAGGGGTCACCAACTCCAGTCCTCGAGGGATACCATCCTGTAACTTTTAGTAACTTTTAAACACACTTGGATCAAATAAACTGCTCATTTCCAGCCTATTGCAGAGAGGAATGAATGCTGGTGAGGGAATTCAGACATTTTGGAGCAGAGGTGAATCTAAAAGTTGCAGGATGGTAGCCCTTGAGGACTGGAGTTGGTGACCCCTGTTTTATAGGCTGCAGTGGACTTTAGACGGGTTGAGATTCACCTTCTAGCAGAACAATGATCCTAAATATACTCTGAGAGCTACTGTGGGATAGTTAAGATTAAAGCATGTTCATGTGTTAGACTGGCCCAGTCAAAGTAAAACTAAATCCTTTTGTAGGCAGCTTTTTAAATAGCTGTACACGCATGCTCTCGGTCGGGGTATTTGGCAGATACATGTACCAATCACTTGCAGCTGAACTTGCAATGAAAGGCGGTTCTACAAAGACTCAGGAAGGCTAAACCTATCTGATTTTTATCTGTAAATTTTGAAAAATATGATTAATTTTTCTTCTCCTTTTCAATTCTACCCTCACTTAAAACCCCAACTAAATGTCAAAGTAATGTAACTGGAAGTTTCTGGGGTATGAATACTTTTGCAAGGTGGTGTGATATTTGGTTTCCAACAAACTGCTGAAGCAAATCTTAAGAAACTTTAGGTTTTACAGTTTGTTGTCTCTCTGTGGTTCTGTTTGATCTGACTCTCTGTTGATGTTCAGACATGTCTCGGATACGTACTATCTGTTTATGATAGAAGCTGATCTTTTGTCCCCACAGAGACCATAAATCTCCATGGAACCAAATTGTTTTTCACAGCGCTGTACTAAACATCTTTATCTGTCCTCTCTCAAACATAGCGCAAAACAAATAATGCTTTATAAAAGGCTCTGTCTCTCAACCTCTCTCTCAGACATGTATGGGCAAATCTAGAATAAAATCAGCACAGAGTATAAATGAAGACAAAGATAGAGCTCCTGATGTTGGGTGCATGGGCCTCAAAGGAGAGCAGTTATCCAGCAGCTGTCTCTGCAAAGTGTCAGTCGAGGCTGATTTTATGCTGGAGAACTTTCCTATCCTTGTTTGTCCGTTCCTGACCCACGTGATGTGACAGTGTGCCTCTTGAATATAAATAAATCCCCACGGTGATCACATCTGCTTTTTCATCCCGCTGGAAAAATGCTCAACTGTGTGCACTGCTGTGCATTGTGGGAACATCATGTCTGTGTTATTGACCTCAGTGGTGTGAGCATGCGTTAGTACTTAGTTTATTGGCTACTAAAGGCACAAAATGCCTGAAAAACATTTCTGCTCATGGAGTTCTTTTTCTTTTCTTTTCTTTTTTTTCAGACTAACAGCCATGCCTCAATCCTAGTCAGTGTGTCGTAATGGCTGTAGGCAGGGATTGTGATGTAGAAAGAAGTATTTGAAAATGAAGACGAGCACACTCACTTATGATCTTGGAAGCAGATTAGCAATGCAAACAATTAATAGATTAAGGATTTATTATATTAAAATTAGTCCATCCAGCACAGGGTGCTGCTGGAGATCCTTAAATGGAATCAATTGACACAGAAACAAAGATGGCCGGGCCACAGCAGAACGAGAAAGAGAACCGGTCCGAACAGTCTCCGGTGGGGCATGATTATTGCACTTTGTGTGTTTCTGTTTAGAAATATAAACACCCAACGAGCTCATTAACTTATCACCGTGCTGCATGATGAAGAATCATCAACTTCTCATTCGAAAATTATTAATGTGCTGCGAATACTAGAATGTGATGACAGAAAGCTAGGGTTCATAACAGAGAAAACTCATGTCATAATGAAAAAAAAAACAAAAACAAAACATGATTCCAATAAGTGAAATTAATTTTGAGGACTGTGGTGAGTTAGCACTTCATGACCGTACTTCTGTATGAACATCTGCTTACGATATTTTATTCTCTTCACCTTTTATTTTTTTATTCAACTTAAGAGATGTGTTCTTTTTGGATATAACAAAACAGAAACCTAAGTTTGTCATGTGAGAAAATAATTTTATGTTTATTCAGTCAGTACTTAATACAGCTGACACAAAAATGTTAAAATGTAATGTGTTTTTTTAATTCATCATAATTTTTGCCCTTTATGTCATGGAAAGACGGTGGGCCCAAGAAAACTCTGGTTTTTAAGAAAATCCCCACTTATCAATTAATTGTAAGTTTATAAATAAGCTGAATCAACTTTAGATGATCTCATTCGATAACATGCATCCCTGTAGCAAATATTAAGGAGTACCAAATAATGGAACATATTTCAACATGTGTTTTTCTGTTTGTGTTTTTTTTTTCCAGGGTAAAGTTTTTGAAAAAAAAGCCGGCAAGTTGAAGCAGCAGAAAAAAATGTCCAACAAGAAGATGAAAATCATCTTCATCAGCATCGGTGTGGTGGCAGGACTTGTTGTCTTGGGACTTATCATCTTTGCCATTGCAGGATAGCATAAAAAGCAAAAGCTTCCTAACAGCTGAAAGAGGAAAATAAATGAGCTGAAGGACAGTTGATCCTGGACAGCAAAGATCCTGGAGACGACAAGCTGTATGTGCGAGACTCTCCTGCAAGATGTGAGGTTATTATGCTAAAAAATATTTATGGAAATATGTTTCCCAGTCTTCCCTCTATCACATCTTCTATTGATATGGTGCAGCTTATTGCTCTCTTCGATTTTCATTTCAAATAAAACTCTTCTTAACCTCCAAATAAAGGAAAAAGCAGTTTACATTTGGATTAAAAGCTTTCAAGATGTTTTCCACATGTCTTCTCTGCAAAATCTCATTTTCATAATGATCTGTTAAGGTTGCACCACCTATTCATCTGTAAACATCATCCTCCACCTCCTGTTGCTGGAATCATTTTAAGAAGAATGCCAGAAGACAGAATATGCCATAATTTGTGCATGTTTTGTTATTTTATTTTATTTATTATTTGGTTTTATCGTATTATATTTCCAATCGTAAAAATAATAGCAACGTTTTTACAATTGCGGCACATTTGCATGTAATAAAAAAATCATGGATTGCAAAACAGATCGACTTTAAAACGTGGATAAACAGCAGCCCCTGGTGGTTAATATATTTACTGCAAGTCATGATCATAACTTTTTTTGCGTCATGCAAACATTATACTAATCTCTGTACGCAATATTAGCCTAATGAAGAAATATTGTACATCAAAATGCAATGAAAAGTTAAAATCTGTAAGTCAGAGATTTCAGCCAAACAGGAAATTACAAGTTGTGCCAGAGAGACGGTGCTGCAGAAAGAGTTGAAGTGATTGTCTTGGAGATTAAATATTTTTATAATGTTGTGCCTGCGAAGTTGATATGTGTTTTTACCCATACATGCAATTTATAACCTTCACTTGTCATGAAGCTAACGGCAAACAATGGATGACGTTTTTGTTGTTGTTGAAACAATGTCATGGTTGACAAGGGTAGCCAGGTTTTCCAACTTTAATCTATTAAAGTTCTGTTTTCTACATTTTTCCTGACAGTAACTCATATTTGCTATCATGCCAGTTCAGTGCTACTTATAGTACCATTAACCATGATTCAGTGTCTAAAATATACAAAATCTTTGAGTTTTTAATGTACTTTATGAGCAGATACATCTCTTTGAATAGTTTTTTCAATTTGTTCTAAACAGAAGTGGGCAAAAATTACTCACTTAATACTATGCTATTTTTGATGGCCAAAAACATAAATAGGTGGATTCTTAAATATAACAAGGTTTTCACCAGTCTTCTGCTGTCCAGTCCGTACATCTGCTCTAGATTTGCTGATATTCGTGTTTTGTCTTAAAAGTAGCTTCAGTACAGCCACAAAAGTCTTCTCCCTAAACTGTGTGACAAACTCTTTGTTGAGTAAGCATAGCATTGGCGGCAGTTGCTTCAAGAAGAGACAGGACTCTCTTTACTGTCCTTTGACCTTCTTCTCGGCAACCAAAGAAGTCCTTGACCTGTAAAGTTGATCTTCTAACTTAAATGTTCTTGCAACAATTTCTTCAGATGTGCCTTAATTATGATGCAACTTTTCCTTGGAGGTAACCAGCGCTAGCACAAGAAGACAATACTTTCAAACAAATCTGTTGATTGTTGGTAGGGCAGTGATTCTTGAGAATAGGGACAAAATGGGTCCTATGAATAAAGCACAAAGTTTGAATAAAATATACACAAAATATAATTTTTTCAAATATCTGACTAAACTAACCTGGGTCATGTGAGCACAACAATGTATATTTTTCTGGTGTTTGCTGAATATTTTTTATTTTAAACATTCTAGTCGGTGGATGATGCCTGTAAAATCCCTTGTCCCGGAGCAGAACTCAATACATTATAATAGTTTAAAACAATTACAGAAATACTAAAATTATATATTATGACAATTGAGTATAAGCAGTCATATAAATAATTATAAAAGTATCAATAAATTGAATTAAAAATAATTTTTAGATATTTTCCAACTCCGTTGAAATTTGTCCCTAGTTTTTGTTAACACCGTCAGAAATGAAAAGAATGTAAAAAAAAAAAAATCAGGCATTATTGGGGGGCACCAGAACTTCTGAGGACCCCATGATGTCGTATTTTCTCGTCCTTTGCAAAGAGGGCTAGTTAGCGCTGGTTAGCTTATGTTATTCTTTAGTTTTTTCTTCTGTTTTATTCCGAAGTTGCTCGTCACATCCATAATGTGTCAACTCCATAACTGACAGTTTACAAAACTTTGATGAAATTTTGTGAAATAAATGCTTAATTTTAGTAAACTGTAAAGATTTCATGGACCTGACAAGCTACAATATGACCTCCTTCAGAATAACATCATATAAATTGAGGTACTTTGGCATTTCGTCAACTCCGTCAGATGTCAACTCCATCAGAGTTTTTGTGACTCTTTAAGTGAAATTGTTGTCAAATCTCACTTAAATGTGCAATTAATTCATTTTAATGTATTTTACATAAATTGCATTACTTCACATGTATTTAATTTTACTCACTAGTTTGTCACCACCTTCAGTTCTGTGTCAACTCCGTTATGCACTGTCAACTCCGTCAGATGGACTTTTTGTTGTTTTTTGTTTTAAATAATATTTCTTTTGTTTCTTGAGAAGCATTTATATGTAAAATGAGTAAAATATCACTAATAGGGTATTTTAAAAATCATTTTATATTTATTTTTGTCAGATGGTGATGACAAAGTTCTGGGTCAGGTCAATTAAAATTGTAATTTTTAAAAAGAATAGTGAAAGGACGTTTGACCTATATCAATTATCAAGCCCGAGTCAGCTCTGTTCCTAGCCAGTTTCTAGAGATTTATCGTCCAGTCTGACCATCCCGACCAGCTAAATCACTGATGCAGTGCTACTCACTCAAGACTTCTGCGGTGATCAGGTTACACAATCATAAACAACAATGTTTTGTTTGCGTGCAGACACTTTTCTTATTTAGAGCGTGATTTGTGTGAGCTGACTGCTAGACTGAGAAACAGAAGGAAGGTTTGAATCTCATTTATTCCAGACCAGGGAGAGTTGGCATTCTTTGTGCAGTTAACTAAATAGATCTGATCAGAACTAACTCACTGTGGATTATCAACACAGTCTAAAACTGAAACTTCAGCATTTGCAAATCACATTTCTGTCACAGTAAAAACTTTTGGTGGGGAAGGAGAAAGGGGGTCCAACTGTAGTATGACCTCCCCAACAAAAAAAAAGTCTCCAAGCGGAAAAAGGAGATGGTTGGCAGTTTTGACCCGGAAGCGATATCAACAAGTCCTTCCTGCAACAAGACCGGCGTTATGGCAGCGGACACGCAGGTTTGTGTGGTTGAATATTTAAATACAGCCTAAAAGCTTTGTGGCCGCTCACTAAGTTCAAGGGAAAACAAGATTTTAACAAACCGAGTTGGTTTTGACTGAACGCTTCGGCCCGTTCAGTCATTTATGGAGGAACGTTGGGAGAAGTTAGCAGCGGCTAACTAGCAGGCTGTTAGCCGAGCGCTACGTGTAGCTTCAGTAATGTGACTGCTGCTGCCAGCATGACTGCTGTCTGATCACAGCTGTGGCCCGCTAACACACCTGCTTTTCTAAACTACTTTATCAGAGCGAAAACTCGCTGTTTTTATCCTCAACGGATAAAACTCCTAAAAGTGGACAGTAAAGAAAGAAATGCCTACAGTCAGTGACGCCCCCCTATCAGAACTACCAACGGGCATTTTAACAAGTTCAGCAAATGCTGAGGTACACACACAGAGTCAACATGGGAGTTTGGTATCAAACCTGTGACTTTTTTTTTCCTGAAGGAAACATTTAGAAATATTCGACTCAGGAGAAGAATCATGTTTCTCAGCAAGCTAAATGCTTAAAATTACAAAATGTTGTCACAGTGCTTGTGCTTTGATTTAAAATGTTCCCGAATTCCCTGTTGATTCATCAAAATACAAACATTTAGAAATGAAAAGTGACTTTATCATTTTGACTTTATTCCTGATTTTATTTATTTGATTTGATTCCCAAGATTTAAATAAAAAGTCAGTCAGAGATTGGAATATTGGAACAACAGGACAAAGCATATCCTATAAAGTGGCCTCTAGACTCTCAGCATTTTTTATGTAAACATTAAGCCACATCATGCACTTTTTTTCATTTCTATCAAATAATGGTTGAATACTTGATGTCCCAATTGGGTTTATTGTGTAATCCATTAATTCTTTTTGCATTCAGAGCTAATATCCCTTATCAGTAAACTGAACTTCATTCATCGGCACATTATCACCATAATAAATTTTTCCCCACGATACAATTCAAACTGTAAAAATTTGTTATGCACCCTGCTTTAAGCTGCAGTATGTAACTTTTATAAAAATTTATTGTTTTTTTGTTTTCTTTTTTAAATATTTTCTTAAAACTTTCAATATATCATTGACAGTGTGGTATGATACACACAATCTATGAAAAAAGTTAAACTCTGCTACATTACATATCATGGCCAACAATGGCAGCAGATAAACTGCCTTCCTTTAGCAGTGTGTTGTTTCTCTGCCATTAACCCATTTAGCAGTGCGTTCATAAGGATGATTGACAGTGCTAAGACCGTCCTTCTGGCTCTGATTGTTTGTTTTTGACTGGTGCATTTCTTCAGATGGCATTAGTAACACTGAGCGAATGTGGAGGAGTTTGATCTTTTCACAGATATCTGTCTCATATTGTACTGTCATGACATGGTGATATGTAAATTCTTAATTCTCGACGTGATTCTCCCTCCAGGTTTCGGATACCCTTAAGAAATTTGCTGTAAAAGTGACCACAGCCAGCGTTAAGGAGCGCAAGCAGATATACGGCGATCTGAAACAGTGCCTGAAGGGTAAAGGTGAGGACGTTTGTGTTGTTTTGTCATCTGTTTTGTTTCAAGCTGGTTCAGAACGAGCCTCCGTCAGGAAAAAATACCCTATGTTTATTGTTCTGTTGTAGAGTTACCAGAGCCTGCTGTCAAAGGACTGTGCAAGCTCTTCTGCCTCACCCCACACAGATATCGGTAGGCTTGTGTTGTCACCCAAAACTTTACTTTTATTATTTTTATTTTTATTATTTTTGTGATGCTGTTTACTCTGTAGGGTTTGTATCTTATTTCCTCCTGTGTTGTTCAGAGATGCTGCGTCACGCAGAGAGCTGCTGTCCGTCATCGGCCAGCTGGCTGAGAGTCAGCCTGACGTCCTGGTGGCCGGGCTCCTCCAGGGCCTCCTCAGCTGCGGAGTCATCAGCAAAAATGGGGAGCCAAGGTTGGAGCCTCAAACTCGTCCTTCTTTATAGCTCATCTCTTACTGTTGCAGGGCCTGTTTATGTCCCTTTAAATTCTGCCACGTTTGTAACAGAAATTTATTTTTGAGTTGAGCAGCAGACATAGGTAAATGTAACTTGAGCATAAATACATTAATCAAAATCTTAAATTATGTCGTGGCAGGACTATTTAATCCCGTATTTGTAGTTTTCTGTCGGACAAAAGTCATGCGCAGACATCTTCACTCTGTTCTGCGATTTGAGTCGAGTTGTTAACTAGCTGCTAATATACACATGCTAGCTAGCTTTTTTGCTACGTAGCTTTTTTGCTAGCTTTCTGTAGCAATGGGGAAGAGAAAATTTATGGCTCACTTCTGTTGCGACCTGCCTCGTTTTTCCATTGAAGGAGATTTTGCCCCACATCATCATGCTTCTTTTTAAAGTCAAACAGATTTTACTTCCAAGAAGTCAGGTTACAACAGTTAAATAATTAACAGAACACAAATTTTTTTCATACATTTTTCTTTTTTTGCTAAGTTGAGATAAAATTAATCTGAGCAACGAACACATGCCGATGTTGAAATTTTTGCCGTTGCTGCTCATCGTTCTCATTCTGGGCCTGGTTGTGTTTGCAGTAAAAGCAGCGGCTCTGCTGCCTTCATCGGCCTGTCCTGGACCTGCCTGTTAATCCCTAAAGTGTTTTCAGCTCCCGAGAAAAGAGAAGGACCCATCTGGAAGAAAATGGTCAGAGGTCTTTTTTTGTGAAAGAAACTAAGTGAATGTGCTAAATGATGTTGTACCTGACCAGGAAACCTGCTGTCATTTGCTAAAGGTGGAGGTTCAGAGCCTGCTGATGGCTGAGGTGGTCGGTGGAGCCAAAACCACAGCCAAGAAATCGAGCCTCAAGAGTCTTTACCACCTCTGGAGAGAAGTGAGTGAGCTTTCTTTTCTTCATACATTTCTGTTTAGCTGAAGTTGTTAAATATACGTGGGTAGGGCAAAGGTCACAACGTGAGAGATCTGATTGAGACATTTTTGGTACTTTTTAATATTTTTTTAAATCCAAGTTATGTCTCTAAATACATATTAACATAAATCCAACATGTTAGGGATTCACTCTTAAGATGTGGCTGTCCGCAGCATGCCTGATTATTTTAGAACCCATTGGTGGAATTTACCAGTGGCTGAAAGACTTACAGCAGCAGCTGTTGTGTAAGACATAATAAGTTGTGGTTGCTGATCTCCATCTGTGATCCTACTACCAGCGTACCAACCAGAGGAATGTTGGACTGATTGTTTTGTCTCCAGCAGAAGCCTGGACTGGTTGAGCACTACATCAGCACCCTGCTGACCCTGGAGCCGAGCCCCACAGTGCTGCCCCTGCTGGGGGTGTGCCTGGACTTCTGCAGCGCTCAGAAGGACAAAGCTACAATAGAGAAACACAAGGTGGGATCGTTTAGCCGTGACCTGTAGCTTCTCGCATGATTCCAGTCTTTAAAATAAACAGCCAGCCGTCTCCCGTGTTCTACAGAGCGCGCTGTTGGACCTCTACGTAAAATTGGTCCTTATGAGCAAAACCAAACCGCAGCAACACGTTCTGGACAAGAGCAGCTCCTTGTTGCGCCACGTCACCCACTCCGAGTTCAAGGAGCTGCTGCTGCCCGCCCTGCAGAAGACCATGCTGCGCAGTCCAGAGAACGCCATGCAGAGTGAGGCCTCACTGTGAAAACGAGATCAGAAATCTAATCGATTTCTGCTCTTGTTTCTATTGAAGATATCTCAGTGCACTTGAAATAAGACAAAACTAACTTACAGCTAACGTTTCAACAAGAAATAGAAGTTTGTTTTAAGTTAATAATTTCTTAATACTGATGAAATAGTAATAGTTCCTCTGGCCGATTATTTCATTTGGGGCGACTGGCTCTGTGGGTAGAGTAGTTGTCTTGTTATCTGAAGGTTGTAGGTTCAATTCCAGCTTCCTCCTGCCACATGTCAATGTGCCCCTGAGCAAGTCATCACCATGTTTATATTGTATATATTTCTTACATTGTTTGCACTGTTTTGGAGCTAGCTTTAATCTCATTGTACATGTGAATGCTGACAAACAATACATTCAAACTCTTAAGATATTTCTCCAGTGTTATAAGCAAAGTAATCTGCCAGCGGAACTAATATTTTTTTTATCAATATTAAAGGGGCAGCATTCTGTAAAATCCACTTTTTTGAGCTTTACATCATGTTATAATGTTATTCACTCATCAAAAACATTCCTGGAGTGTTGCTTTGATTCTATTATTCATGTCTGAGAAATCCTTTGATCTCCCGTGGCAACCATTCAGCTGTGCAAGACACCTGGGTGGACTGAGCTTAGTAACTCCCCCACTCAACTCCTTAAGACTAGCCTGCAGCAATTAGCAAACACCTGGTGGAAGGCGTGAAATTATGAAGTGACATTTCTTTGATATAGAGGATTTTTATAACAACTGAATGTTATTAAAAGATAACACTTGATTGTCACTATGTACCTGGAAAGCACATAATATAGCCCCTTTAAGGAATTATTGACTTAAAACAACCTCCTATATCTTGCTCCAAAGTTACTTGTGAGTTAGTTTTGTCTTATTTCCAGAGCACCAAGATATTTACACTAGAAACTTGACCAAAAATACTTAAGATGTAGCATCTTTGCAGTACTTCAATCATACTGTAGAAAACCGGTACGGTCACTAATGAAGCTGTTCGTGTCTCCTCAGCCGTATCCTGCCTGCTATCTGCTGTTACTCTAGATCTGAGTCAGTATGCCATGGATATTGGAAAGGCCATAGCAAGTAAGACTCTAGTGTGAAACAATTTTATCACATGGAAAGTAAAAATAAAGCATCTGGTGAGTGAAACCTGTTGATTAGGGTTGATTTAGTGTCTCGTCTCGTGTTTTAGGCCAGCTGAAGGCGAACAACGCCCAGCTGATGGAGGAAGCTGTGAAAGCCATGCAGAACCTGGCACAGCAGTGCAGCGACGCCACCGCAGTGCAGGACATCGTCACTCACCTTTTCAAGATCCTTGGAGGTCAGCATTTTATTTCCTGCTCAGTTTGGGATAATTTACTAACTTGTTTGGCTTTTTGGGGATAATATGTTCATTTTGTGGCTGCAGGGTCTGAAGGAAAGCTCACCGTCGTTGCCCAGAAAATGAGCGTGTTGTCAGGTGAGAAACTTTAAGTGTGCATTTGTTTGAAATAAGATGCAACAATATTTGTGTTTCTGACGATGTTTTTTATTGAGCATTTTGACATGTGGCATTGGAGAAGGTTGATGGAAACGGCAAAATTCAAAATGACGAATGTTTTACGCTCTCTGAAAATTTCAAAGTCCAAACCTCCAGGGGAGGGTGCTAGGTTTAAACCTCTACATCTTTTTTATTACAGCAACTAGTAAAGCCAGCGTGTGATGAAATCACACTTTTTGTGTTACCTGGTTGATTTGCTCCAAACCAGTAAATAGAAATATGCCTAATTCACTTTTCTTGTTAGTTTTGCAACATTTTAAAAGTTAGCTCAAATTTTGTATGACATATGAGGATAAAATTGTACGACGCATCAAATTATTGCCAATAGGAAGACTTTGGTACTATTGAACAGATGACTGAGTTTATTTAGATGAAAGCACCAAACAAACAACAAACAACACCAACAGTTGCTAGTGTCAGATTTTGCTAACTTTATTGAAACTTTTTTCTCAATAAAACAAATTTTTTTTCTAATAATTTTAGGACCTTCTTCTGGTAAAGTTGAGTCAAAAATTCTCGCAGCCTGGCCTTAATATCCGCCGTCAGACTTGCAGAAGGGACAACTGAAAATAAGAGACACTTCTTCAAAAATATTTTCTGTCATTTGTAATTTCTTTTTTAGAGAAGAAAGCAAGAGAAATAAGAAATCGATTAAATTCAAATCTGGTATGAAAAACTCAGAATTTAACCTCTAATCTACTTAAAATATATATATCATAAACTTCATTTACTTTAAAGGTTTTTGTTCGAGGTCTTGGCTGCAAGTGGTGATTCTGTTAAAAACATTCCCCAACATTAGATTATATTCCTACTGACTAACTAAATGTACTCCAGTTAAAGGTTCATGCTGGGTTTATTTTGGGTCTTTTTCTGTCCAAGTGTGTAAATGAGAGCAGACTTGGTTGTTGTCTCCTAGGGATCTCCAGCTGCAGCCACCATGCCGTGTCAGGAACCTCCAGCCAGACTCTGAGCTCCGCTGTCACTGTGATGTTTATCCCTTACCTACAACAGGAAGGTATGGCTGCTGTTGGTCTCCTCTGGGTCAGGTACCTGAGTGAAGCTGTCCCCCCCACCTTCTTCAAGTCAGACAAAATTGGTGTCAATCGTTTGTGCTGCAAAATTTTTTGTTTGTGCTGCTTTGGCTTTGAAGATATTAATGAAAGTTAAGGTCATGAATAGTCAACCAGCACCCCACTTTTACTAAATCAAAATGACGTTTAAACTTTCATTAATATCTTCAAAGCCAAAGCAGCACAAACAAAAAAAATTTTGCTGCACAAACGTAGTCAAATTAACACCAATTTTGTCTGATTTGAAGGTGTGTGTGTGTGTGTGTGTGTGTGCACGTGCGTGTGTGTGTGTGTGTGTGTGTGTGTGGGGTGGGTTGGGGAGCTGGTAGACTTTTCATGACCAATGGAAACATTTCTTAATATCTTTAAAATGATGGTGGCACAAAGTGTCAAAAGTTTGCTCCACAAACTTTTGACACCAATTTTGTTTGACTTGAAGAAGGTGGGTGGGGGGGGAACTTCATTCGTGTGTGTCAGGTCAGTGGTGTGTTTTGTCGGTGGAATCTGGAAGCGGGTGTCCCTGTGTGTGTCGTTCAGTTCATGAAGGCACCCTGGTGCACGCCGTGTCTGTGCTGTGTCAGTGGAGCCGCCGCCTCACCGTGGAGGTTCCCTCCGCTCTGCTGGACTGGTTTAAGAAAGCGTTCACCCTGAAGACCTCCACCTCTGCCGTCCGCCATGCCTACCTCCAGACCATGCTGGGGGCCTTTAAAGGTACATCCCGCTCAGGTCGGATGCGCTCGCCGTCCCCTGGTGTTTTCTCATAGTGTTTTGTCGCCCTGGCTCTCAGGTGACACTCTGGCCCAGTCCTCAGACCTCACCCCGCTCCTCCTCCAAGCGGTGGAGAAAGTAGCGGCGCAGAACTCCCAGCATGCCCTGCTCGCGGAGGGCGTGGCGGCTTCGGTTCTGTTGAGTCGACTCGCTCTGCTCGAGACACAAGCAGGTGAGGCTCGGTTTCTGTCGCGGCGCTTCGATACGGGGTTTAAACTGATGGAGGCTTCTTCTGTTCACAGAGGCCAAATTCAGCAGCTTCTGGAGCCTGGTCTTGGATGAGAAGAAACCATTATTCACCACAGAGAAGTTCCTCTCTCAGAGCAGCGAAGACAGTAAGAACAATGAAGTGTGCAGCATTTGAAATGCGTGAAATAATCAGGACTGATTAAAATGACTCATTTGATTTTCCTCTGCGTCTGCAGCTCTGCTCACAGTGCTGCAGCTCTGTGAGAGGCTGTTTCTGGACCACGCCCACCGGCTCAACGCCAGCAAATCACAGTGAGTCTGTCTGTCTGTCTGCACACACTTATAGTCATCATGGCTTTGATTGTCAAACTTCACTGCCTGGACAAAAAATAAAGTTTCCTTCAAAAAAAAGTAAAAACATAACAAAAAAGACATATCACACTAATATTTAATTGGAAAACCGGAATTCTCTTCTGAATTCTGTAGAATATCAAACAATTTATTGATTTCATGATTGGGAATACAGAAAACCTATAAGGGACTGCAGATGTAAAATAGCTTATGCTATAATCTGGTACGACACATCAAAAGGTGACATTTATGTTTGAGTTGTCTTTTTTTTTAACTAAGTTTATCATTGAAAACAGTTTGATTCTGGTCACGTGACCGGTCGACGTCTCTCTGCTCTGCAGGATGTATCATCACGCCACAGTTGCGGTGCTGCTGTCTCGGAGCTGGCGAGTGAGGAAGAGGGCGCAGCAGACCGTCAGGAAGCTGCTCTCCTCTCTGGGTGGGTTCAGTCTGGCCCACGGCATTCTGGGAGAACTGCGGGTCGTCATCAACAAACACAAAGTAAGAAGCTCGTTTTCCTCTGCACCCACTAAGAGAAAGTATCAAAACAGATGATATCCATCTGTTGGGTATTTTGTGCTTTTTGACACTTATCTGGATTATTTTCGGTGTTGTTGTCCAACGCTTCAGGTTCTGCCCCAGGACGTTCTGGTGTCAGAATCAGGAGAGCCGACGGAGCTGGGCCGCAGCTACACCCCCCCTCGGGTCCTGCTGGATGCTTTGTGTGTGGTTTGCTCCGCTGCCAGCCAATGGGGAGACCCGACCGAAGCCGAGAACATGGCCATGGAGACCCTCATCGTTACTCATCATCCTTCCATAGGTATGGCAAGAAATCCCTCCGAAGATCACAGTGTTGTAGCGCCGCAGCTAGCAATAGCAATCAAGTTTTCTGATGATGATCGGATAAAATAAAAAAAATCAGCACATTCTGCAGATTTTGTATTTAGCCACTTAAGGTTATTTTATACAATGAGAAATACAAATAAAAAGTCTTTGAATTCCTTTTTAAATAAGAAAATAAACATTTTATTCCCTGAAATGCAATAATTAGTGAACTATTGATCATTTGTAGCAAAGGATGCATCTGCTGCTTAAAAATCCAAATATCAGGATGTAAAAAACTCAGATCTGTCTGCTTGACTTGACGTCAATACAGTGTAGAGCTGATCTGTTGATTATTTTTAGATGACCTGATTAAAAGGCAAAAGGTGCTTAATAGGAGGTTTTTCTTTTTTATAGAATTTAAACCAGGCGAAGCAAAACTTTATGCTCCAGTTAGCAATCAGTTGATTACTAAATTAGTTGACGATCGTTTCAGTCGTCTTTCCATCACGATTAATTGTTTCAGCCTTATCGTGTTGATAACCCTGTAGATTGGAGTTGACCCTGTTCCCATGCCTCTCTTCCAGTCAGCGCCCGGCCCGGCTTGTGGCCCGTCCTGCTCTCCTCCATGAAGGTAAAAGCTGAAGAGCTGATTGAAAAGAACCTGGAGGCTATCCTGCCACAGCTGCTGCAGGTCAACGCTGACAGCCAGGTGAGGAGACCAGACTCTTCCTCTTCATTTCTGAATCATACCTTCAACATTTTAACATGAGCCTGGAGCTATGCGTTCCTCCATTTTTAAAATCCCTTAAGGTGAAAATTAAAAATCTGGATCTAAAAATGAATACAACGTTTTTGAGAGACTGCTGCTTTTTGTTTTTATTACATTAATCATAATTTCAGATTCCTTTGCAGTCTTTGTCTGGGTTGACTCAAAAAGTGAGCTGTTATTGTTACAGGTTAATTGTAATTTTTGAATTATTAGGGATGCACAGACACGAAAATGTGGGCCAGTATCTACAGCCAATATTAATACGACTGTTATGGCAATACTTACCAATATTTTATTTGGTCAGATTTTGTATTTGATTACTCGATCACTAAAATAATTGCTTAGAACAGCTATACATTAGATGGATCTAACTATAACTGATTTGTTTTTTTACAGTTGAACAGCGTCACAAAGAGTGAATATTTGGTCATTTTGTTTCTTCTTGCAAGGCGGTGAAAAACGCAGTCGGCGCCCTGAGCGTCCTCTCTCCAAACAAGCTGTTGCCGCGGGTGATGAGTCACATCGTGGAAGGTCTCACCCAGCCCAGTCTTCTGCACGTCACCAGGGAGGAGTACGCCATCATGCACACCCCTGAGGGAGAGCTGTATGACAACAGCATCATCCAGAGGTAACACACACACACACACACACACACACATAATCACACACATCCGATATATTAGGTGGACTCCAAAGTACTTTCTGCTTTTAGGACTGCGTGATATGGCTTGAAATTAAATTTTTGTTATCTTTTTTCTCACTTTTTTCTGAAAATAGTAATTACAAATGAAAAAAATATATTTTCAAAAAGTTACTTTTAATTCAGACATCCCTTCTGTGAGTTGCATGACAGAGTATTGCTTTTTTTAATTGCTTAATTATGAAAATAAAGTCATAATATTAGCAGAATAAACACAATATTACTTGAACGTCTGGAAATGAAAAGAAAAGTCATTTGATGACCTGTCGTGAGCAGCTCGGTACTTGTTTTTTTTTTTTTAATTTTTCTTCAATAGTTGCAAAGTCCTGCTACTGATAAAAAATTTGATCCAGATGTGTTAAAAGATGAAATATTTCCTGATCTGTAAAGCCAATGTTAAAGTCCAACTTCACAAGATGCTCAATATTTTAATGTATTCTTTTCTGTTATATTACTAACTTATTCTGGTAATATTAACTTTATTCTTGTATTATTTCGACTTTGTTGTTGTAATTTTAAAAAAAAGTTAAAAAAAAAAAATCTTAGCCTGGCCTTAATATGCTGTAGTAGAGTTGATCTGGATTCAGAGTCCAAATAAATAGAAGCAGTAAAACAGGCTATTAAACAAGATGGCCGCCCTCGACACTCTGACATCACTATAAATTATGGAAACACAAAGCGTGCATTAGTGGGGGGGGAGGGGAACAATCCCACTTTTCCAAATATTAAATCTTGGAAATTTGATTAATCAATAAAATCGATGTTTATGTTCTGCAGCGCCCAGAAGGAAAACACCAAGAAGGTGAACATGAAGAGAGAAAACAAAGCCTACTCCTACAAGGAGCAGATCATTGAGCTGGAGCTACAGGAGGTAGAGTGAACTGCAGTTAGTTTGTTTCAGAAAGTGTGTTTTTTTTTCCTGCTTTACCTCCTTCTGTTTAATTCTGCAGGAAATGAAGAAGAAAAAAGGCATCAAAGATGAAGTTCAGCTAACCAGCAAGCAGAAGGAAATGATTCAGGTCCAGCTGGAGAAGGAGTCAGCTGTTCGCAAAAAACTCAAAGGGGTATGGTCCAAAATTCACTCAATCCAACAAATAATATTTAAGAGAATATTAAATATTACCTGACCTAACCTGACCTGACCTGTCCCCTGACCTAACCTGACCTGACCTGTCCCCTGACCTGACCTGTCCCCTGTCCTGACCTGACCTGTCCTGACCTGACCTGTCCCCTGTCCTGTCCTCACCTGTCCTGACCTGACCTGTCCCCTGACCTGACCTGTCCCCTGTCCTGACCTGTCCTGACCTGACCTGTCCCCTGTCCTGACCTGACCGTGTGGTTCCCTCCAGATGGACGTAGAGCTGCAGAGTGTGGTGGGCCTGCTTGAGGCCACTCTGAGGGCTGGACCGCCTCAGATCACCAGGGAGCTCCCTGCTGTCCTCCAGGTCCTAATGCCCCTCCTCCAGTCCCCGCTCGCTGCTCCACGCATCCAGCAGGTCTTCCTGGACATCGGCGTCAGCCTCATGCCCAAACACCTCCACCACCTGGGTAGGAGGCAACCTTCAGGACTCCCCTCCTCTCTTCCTCTGTTTCCCTGTTCATGTCTTTTTTTTTTCTCCCCTTGCAGCTGTTCTTGTGGGTCACGTGACTCTGCGGCTGCTGAAGCCAGAATGTGATCTGGACCAGGCATGGGAGGAGGAGGACCTGGACACAGCGACCCAGCGCACCATGCTGCTGTTGTATGACCACACCGTCCCACAGAGAGAAGGCAAGGCTGCAGGTAGAGCTGGGCTGAACACTTTTTTTTTAAAATTTTTTTTATTTTGTGTAAAAATTGTCTGCATTGTAAATGATGGAATTAAAAAGAGAACAAAGATTTCATTGGGGAACTACTCTTTATTTTATTTAGCATTAATTCTATTTGTTTGTTTGTTTGTTTTTTCTGTTTTTTGCTTTGAATCCAAACTCTTAGATTTCATAACTGCAAAGTTAATTTTATATCTGTTTTAACATTTTCATTGATGTAGTTCACTACGTTGAACAGCTGTTTTCTGACATATGGGTATTAGTGGAATATCAGCTTCTACTGTTTCCCACCGTACACTGACACCTACTGGCAGACTGGTGCAAGTGCACAAAAATGGTTAAAAACACATGACCAGAAGACAACCTGGCTCTATATAGTAGTTCTTGCATCATAACAACTAAGGATTAATACAATCGTTGAAGTTAATTTTATATTTGGACGAAAAAAATGAATTAAAGTGGACTTCATGTGTCACACGATATATTCAAGCTGAAATTTTGACTTGCTTTTTGAATATTTCAACCCCTCTACCCATTACTTTAGTGAGAAAAAAAAGACGTGCCGTTACTTTTTGCTTCCTCCATCACATGCAGCTCCCCTGGCTGCGCCTGCCTTCTCCTTCTGCTTCCCCCTGCTCAACGCCATGCTCAGGGAGTCTTCAGGCAGCACCGAGGAGACGGAGGGCCTGATGACCAGAGCACTGCAGGTCATCAACGTCCACGCCCAGCTCCGGGCCGCCACAGACAGCGATGACATCACAATAGACGAGGTAGAGACATGCTTCCATTCCAGTCTCTGGGAAAAAAAAGTCTGTTCACTGCATTAATTATGGTCATAGTTAGCAAAAAAATGTGATTAGTGTATATCGTAACAACATAACACAGTTATTAAAAACTCCAAAAAACATTAGTATAGTTACCTTTAGGGCAGAAACTATTCTGTTGAATAGATAGATAGATAGATAGATAGATAGATAGATAGATAGATAGAAACTTTATTAATCCCTTCGTCATTTTCCCTCATGATAAAATCGGATAAAAATTGGCACATTCTGCAGGTTTTTCACTTCACCACTTAAGCCTTTTTATATCATATTAAAAATACATTAAAAGATACAAATTAACGATTCAGTTCCTTTTTTAGTCAAAAAACAGACACTCTGTTTCCTGAAATGCTACAACATAGCATTCCTTTAACCAGGATAAGCTAAAACTGTTCCATTTAGGAGTTTTGGACTAAACATGGTTACATAAAAAGGCAATTAAAGTTTTTGTCTTTATTGCAAATTATATATGAACATAATTTGTACAGTTTTTGCAGCTTAATTACTTCTTGATTTTTCAGCAAATGGCCTTTTTTTGAGTCCAGTTAACAATTAATCAATTACTAAATTAGTTGATTAATTGTTTCAGTCCTAGTTGAGTTTATTTTTTCCCACCAACTATTAATCTGGTTTTAGTTCTATGACAGCCTCAGTAGTTGCTGTGTGAATTCTGTTTGGTTGCATTTTAGAAATCCCTTTATCAGTCCATTATTAACTCTGTTTCTGTTTTCACCTTTCATTGACCTTTTTGTCATGTCACCATGTTTTGTGTTAGGATCTCCTTTAAACAGTGGATATTAAATGGTGGTGTTTCTGTGTTTTAAGGCTGATGAAAGCCCTGCTGTGCTCCTTGTTTTCTTATAGAACGGTCCTGAACTCCTGCCACGTGTGAACATGCTGCTGCTGCTGACCAGGGTCATTTCCACAGCTACCCCAAGACTCCAGGTAAACCAGTTAATGCACAATGATTGTTTTTTTTTTGTCACTGATTCATCTGTTCTGAAAGTAAATCAGTGCAATAGATAGGGCTTGATGATTGATCAGTTTTATTGATTAATCACATTTATTTTTTTATTGACTTTTTGGAAAGTAAACATGCTTTTCACTCTTTGGGTTTCCGTAGCTCAGAGTGTTGTCAGCCTGCCCAGGGCCGCCATCTTGTTTGATAAGCGTGTTCAGCCTGTATGAGTTCAGATCAACTTTACAACATAACATTAGGGGCAGGCTAAGATCTTTTTGAAATTACAAGAGTGGTCATACTATAAGAATACAAACATTTTAATGCAAGAATAAAGTTGCTGTGAGATAATACCAGAATAAAGTCATAATATTTACAACTGTATTCTAAAATATTAAACAGAAGTAGTATTATTAGTAATTAGTAATATTAAACAACAATTCCTAAATAAAAAAATAACATGTTGAGCATCTTTGCTTTTACAGATAAGGAAATACTTCTTTATTTATACTTCATTATTTAACCCATCAGCATCAAATTATTGTCAGTATCAGTGTGAAAGTATTACGCAAACGACAGAGTTTATTTAAAAGAAAGGACCACACTGGCTGAGTTGGTCAACTCTTTTTCTCATTCATTTTTCTCTTTAAAACAATTTTTTTTCTGCATAATTTTAGGACATTAATATTACGTGTTTATTCTGCTAATACCATGATTTTATAAACTTCACTTAGCCTGGCCCTAATCCTCCTTTATAAAAACTCCCAGAAGGGATGATTAAAGTAAAAGCCACTTTTTGAAAATATTTTCCGTCGCTTATAATTTTTTACAAAGAAAAGGCGAGAAAAAGGAATTGATGAAAATCGTAAACCGGATCTGGTATTGGAAAAAAAAAAAAAAAATCAGATGTTACTTTTAAGCCGTATTTCACAGCCCCAGCAGCAGGCCTCTTGGCGACATGACGTATGCTGGTCGAACTCTTCCTGTTTAGTTCTAAATGACTAAACAAACACCAGATTTCCTTCTCTTTTGGTTTCAGGTGTTGGCATCTCAGTGCCTCACTGCGCTGTGTGCGAGTGCAGGAGGAGGGGACGGCTGCACGGTTGCTGAGCAACCAGAGATCGACGTCCTGCTGAACGCCCTGCTTTCACCCTGCTTCTCTGTCCGAGATGCTGCTCTGAGGGTGAGCTTTGAAACCCAAAATAATGATAACATATATTTAAGTATCACTCAACAAAACACTATTATTGTAAAATTGTGAACATGCTTTGAAGGTTTTGCAGTACAAGAACATAAATCTGTGACACATTGAGAGAGCAGTCACATCTAAAAAGCTTGGTTACACTTTCTGTTTCCACATGTAATGTATCTTATGTGAAGGGGTTGTTGGAGATGGAGTTTGCGCTGCCGACAGACAGCACAGAGAGCAGCGGGATGAGTTTGCTGCGCAGGCTTTGGGTTGCCAGGTTTGACATTGAAGAGGAAGGAAAAGCTTTGGCTGAAAAGTATGTAAAAGGAGAACATTTTGTTCTTTTTTAGTCTCTTGATGCTCGTGTTTTACTCAAGTGAAGTAAAAACAAAAACAGATGGCCTCAATTAAATTCCATTGCTGTCTAAATCAGATTTATGTTTCCTGCCTTTTCGCTACATATATAGAAACATATGAGCATTGTTTTGTTATAAAATGCAGTTGTCTTTTTTGCACGGTGACCTGACCTGTTGGCTTGTTCCCCTCAGGTTGTGGGAGTCTCTGGGGTTGGAGCTGGTACCTGAGCTCTGCTCCCTGCTGATCGGAGACATCACCCACCACGAGGAGGCCATCCGTAGCGCAGCAGCCGAGGCTCTGTCCAGTGCCGTGTCCCAGTACAGAGACCAGTCTGCCGCTGTGCTCGGCCAGCTCACAGAGCTCTACCATCAGAAACTCTACGTGAGGTTTCTTTCAAACAGGTTTTTATAACTGGTTGAATTTGCGAAACTCAAACAAAATGAGGTGAAGTTATTTTTCTATCTTTAGAGGCCGCCTCCGGTCCTGGACGCTCTGGGGAGAGTGATCTCTGAATCTCCACCTGACCAATGGGAAGCCAGGTAGGACAACCTGTCTGAACAGAGCTTGGGAAAAGTATAGTTGTCCCCCACCAAAACCCAAGTCAGCTCCTTCAGACTAGCAGGCAGCAATTAGCGAACACCTGGTGGAACTGTGCATCTGCTGAGCTCAATATAGGAGCTACTTCTGAGTGAAACGCTGGTAAAAACGTTGATAAAGGGTTAATAGAGGAGCCATGTTGTGATGACTTCCTGAAGGGGAAGTTTCAGAAGGAGCAGGTGTGTCATAAAGAGACAGAGGCCCAATTTCAATGCGTTGAATTACAAAGTCAGTGGATTTTATTTTGATCATCGCTTCTGTGAAGTCCAAATAATTAGAAACTGTAAAACACACTTATCAAACAAGATGGTAGGTGACTAACATCAGTCTGAAGTATAGAAATCAGCGGAGTGCTTTGGTAGGAAAAAAAAAATTCAGACTTTCCTTAAAATAAAATTGTCCAAAACCAAAAATTTGATCAGTCGATAATATCGAGTTATCACCCAGATTCACTATGAATCCTTTTGCACAGACCTCTACTGATCACGGCCAAATTGCTCCTTTTCAACAGATGCGGCATTGCTCTGACTCTGAACAAGCTGTCTCAGTACCTGGACGAGTCTCAGGTCACACCCCTCTTCCTTTTCTTCGTCCCCGACGCCCTTAATGACCGTCACACCGAGGTGCGGCGCTGCATGCTGGACGCCGCCCTCTCAGCGCTGAACACACACGGAAAGGTAGTGGCAAGTTGCTGTTTCAGTTCGGCCCGCCTCAGGATTTACCAAAACCCCTAACGTTTCCTTCTCCCGTCCCAGGATAACGTGAGCTCTCTGCTGCCAGTGTTCGAGGAATTTCTGAAAAACGCCCCGCAGGACGCCAGCTACGACTCCGTCCGGCAGAGCGTCGTCATCCTCATGGGATCCCTGGCCAAACATCTGGATAAGAGCGACCCCAAGGTCAAACCCATCGTGGCCAAGCTTATAACTGCTCTGTCCACGCCGTCACAGCAGGTAAATAATGAATGCTTCTTTTCCTTTTTCTGTTTGAAACTTGTGGAATGAGCTGAAAAAAAAGAGGTTGTTGTATCAAAGAGAGTAGCCAGTATTCGATTAGACCAGCTTTCTTCCAGCTTTGAGAGAGAAACAAGATCCACTGCAGTAATTAAACCCAATTCTCACTCTCAGTTTTCGTACCAAATTTTCAGTGTGCATTTTAAAAGCGAGTACAAATCTGAGGTATTTACAATTAAAAACAAGCTCAATTTGTTTACCTTTGCAGGATAAATCTGTGATGAGCGTCAAGAATGCGCGAAAACCATTGTTTTCGTTTTATCCACATTTTTAAAAAAAATGTCGGTGTGTAAACAAGATTGATCTATGTTCAATTTATAAATCAAGTTTTATTTGTGTAACACATTTTTGCAACAAGGCAATTAGAACTACTTCATGAAAACACAAAAATAACTATTAAAAAATGTGGAAAACACCACATAGTCAACAACCAGTAACAAAAAATTACGGTTTGATGAGTGCCATCATCAAAATCATCAATAGACGGCTCATATTTGTGTCAATGTTCCATTTATTATGGTTCAAAAGCATCTCCACATAGGTGGGCTTTACTCTAGATTTAGGGGATGTCGGTGTTTCAGCTGTTTTGCAGTTTTCTAGAAGTTTGTGCCACATTTGCGGTGCATAGAAGCTGAATGCCAAAAGATCTTTGGCCTAAGAGGGTGAAGAATAGCTCTAATAGTAAGTCATCTGCATAAAAATTATAAACAGCACTTGACAAATTATCACACAAGTTATTTATATAAATGGAAAATGAAAGCGTTCCGAGAACTGATCCCTGCAGAACTCTTTCTGCAATTTCAAGAAGAGAGGAAGAGGAGAGAGAAAACTGAACACTCTGGTTTCTGTTTGACTAAAAGTGAGCTACACATATCAATATGTTGCAAAATTGTATTATATTTTAGCATATGATCAGCAGTGTCAAATGTCTTTGCCAGATCAATAAACAACTCAACACAATGTTTTCTGCAGTCAAGAGCTTGAATAGGATCATTTAAAACCTTTAAAGTGGCGATAACATTGTTGTGCTTTGTTTCTAAAACCAGATTGTGAATTAAGTCAAATTGAATTTGTGATTAATCTTGAATGGCAGCAGTCTTATGTTTTGAATAATGTAAAATGGTCATATGTGACTGTTAATGCTAATCCCCTTCCAACACCAGGTCCAGGAGTCGGTGGCCAGCTGCTTGCCTCCTCTAGTCCCTGCGATCAAAGACGATGCAGCAGGAATCGTACGAAACCTGCTGCAGCTGCTGCTGGAGAGCGACAAATATGCAGAGAGGAAAGGAGCAGCGTATGGACTGGCTGGACTGGTCAAAGGTCTGGGCATCCTGGCGCTCAAACAGCAGGAGATCATGACCACACTCACCGACGCCATCCAGGACAAGAAGAACTTCAGACGGAGGGAAGGTCAGTCAGTTTTTTTTTTATTTTGGGGATGTATGTGGCTGCTCAGGAAATTACGTTAAATATAAAGTATTTTTATAAGTAAGCTGGATATGAGGTCACAGACACAGAGGTTGAATGTGTTGCTGATAGATATGAAGTTATTGTTTCAGCAGCATTTTTTTAACAGCTGTAATGATCAGCACTGGTGGTGTTCAAATGTGTTAACAGCCTTAAAATAACCATTAATTTCACATATAAACCACATTTTAAAAAAAATATATGAGTGCATTTATTCTGTGGGAAAATAATACAATATAAAAAAAAAAATCTTTTTTCTTTAACTTTAACTGGTACATTTTCTTGATACGTAGAATATAGTTTGATCCTCAGCACACTGGCTTTCTATAGAGTTTAGATCTGAGAACTGAGATGTGATAAATGTTTATTTTAGGGATCAATAAAAAAAAATCGGTATCTGTCAGAATCGACAGGTCACACTTTTTAAAAATTGGTGATCAGCCAAAAAAACCTGCAGTCGGTGAACCCCTAGCATATTTTGTCTACGGAGCTGTTTCTCTGTGGATTTGGTCACGTTTCGGTTCGTTATCTTGTTGAAATACCCAACGATGACTCATTTTCAGCATTACAGGAGGTAATGGAAGCATGCACCAGATATTTATTGAAGATGTCCTGTGATTGAGGGTCAGCTCCTCCGAGTCTGACGCTCTGGTTCTTCAGGTTGACAGTCAGTCTCTGCCTCCAGCTGAGCTGTTCAAGTGTTTGGATGTCTCTCTCATGGGAGCTAAATAGACAGATATTACCTTAAAAAAATCCTGGGATTTTCATAAAAACACGACGGAGATGATCTGCATGTGGAACATGGTGTCGTTGCAGGAGCCCTGTTTGCCTTTGAGATGTTGTGCAACATGCTGGGGAAGCTGTTTGAGCCGTACGTGGTCCATGTGCTGCCACACCTCCTGCTCTGCTTTGGAGATGGAAACCAGTATGTTAGAGAGGTAAGAGGCCACAAGGGCATCTAGTCGGCACGTAACCAACATAAACATGGAAAGATTTCAGAATGGAGAAGTTGATACTATTATTTGTTGTGATTCATTTAAAAAGCATTTTCATTCTGCCCTCTGATTGTTGCTTATTCCAGGCTGCAGACGACTGCGCCAAGGCTGTGATGAGGAACCTGAGTGCCCACGGCGTGAAGCTGGTCCTCCCCTCTCTGCTGGTGGCCTTGGAGGAAGAGTCATGGAGGACTAAAGCAGGTAAGATGCACAAGAGGTTTAAAATCCTGATTATTATGTGTAGGGATGCGCGATATGTCAGCACTGACATCTATACCGGCTGATATTAGTCATTTTTAAAACATATCTGTCCTATAAACAAAACATGGGCTAACGAAAGGGGATTGGAGGAGTCTGGTCATGTGATATTTGTTTGGTCATGTGATAGTGATGCAGCGTGGGATTGTGGGAAGTTTAACTGAAGCAGAGGAACAGTGGGAAAGTCAGCGATGTGCTTTTATTCAAAGTGTTGAATGTGTAGTGAAACATATATATATATATACACACACACACACAATTTCTGTTATCAGCTATAATGGTAATATTAATATCGGACATCCTGGCATTGGCCCAACTTTTCATATCAGTACATCTGTGTTTACGTGACTAACTGCTGGTGGTTTCAAGGAAACTACAACAGAAAACTGAATGTTTACAGAGTAGAAATATCCTTCATCGTCCCACGTTTTGTACATGTTTTCTTTGTTAATCTGCTGTCAAGTGTACAGAAACTCAGAAAAGATGCGACCTGTGACAAAGTTTGTAGTCGATCACGTCTCTGCTGCTTCCAGGCTCGGTGGAGTTGTTGGGTGCCATGGCCTACTGTGCACCCAAGCAGCTTTCCTCCTGCCTGCCCAGCATCGTGCCCAAGCTGACGGAGGTGCTGACCGACTCCCACGTCAAGGTGCAAAAGGCGGGCCAGCAGGCCCTCCGACAGATCGGCTCGGTCATTCGTAACCCGGAAATCTTAGGTAAGTGATATGGAGGAATTTAAAGGTGCTTACCTCATGGAATACATAATTAAGAAATGAAACACAAACTCCATTTTCTCTGCTCATAGATAAACAGGAAGACATTTATTGCACATCTGCGGATTCGCACATCACAATTTCATCGTCTCATTTTCATCGTCCCAGAAATCCAAAATGTCTTGTCTCTTACTTCTGACATCAGGTTTTTATACCATTCCAGCCCTACTGTTGTGTATTGGAAGTTTTTGACCAATGGTGTTACCGAACCTCGCTTGCATAGCAATTCTGGCTCCGTCTTACACTTTATGTGTGTTGGAAGTTCCGAGAATTAGGGGTTGACCTCCTGGAAATTAAATCTGCTCCGTCAGAAGAACTATTAGTCAAGTTGTTGGTTTCTTATCTGTCCAAACAGAGATTCTTTCCTATTCCTGGCTGACTTTCTCGCATGCAAGCAGGAAAGGACGTTTGCCAAAGGTTTCTTGCCCAACAACTTAACCTTTTCCTCAGGGCCGTGCAGAGACCACTAAAGGGGCAGGTGCTCAAAAAAAAAAAAAAAA
>NW_006800248.1:592023-657146 GCF_000485575.1 Poecilia formosa | reverse complement strand
TAACTGAGGTTAGTTTTTGTTTTGTTTTTTCCATTCAATAATTGGGGAAAAAATTTAACTGTATACTCTGCAAACCAGACCATGAACTTAAAGTCTGGATTGAGTTTTTTCCCCTTCATTAATGACTTTTATTACATACATTATATCTATCACGGTAATACAGGGTGAGTTATTTTTAATTCTAAATGAATATCCTTGTTGGACTTTTATTTAAGTGCTATTCTCCTTCAAGATACATTTACCTAACGCTAGAATAAATGCAATGTACATTACGCAGCAAAGGAAATTAGAAGACATATGTCCATTATGGAGATGATCGGTTTGGATGGGCGATGTGCCCTTATTGCATAAGCGATACTGAAGAATGACTGTTATCATTAACGATACAGGGAAGAAGCTTTTTAGTTATCTTGCTTTGCTAGCAAAGTTGTTAGCTAGCAGTTAGCTAACAGCACAACAACAACAGCCTAATTAATGTCTGTATGATAAAAATACCAAATCGATAGATGAGAACAGTTTTTCCTCACCTGGCTGTCTCCTCCCCTCGGTAGTTCTTCAGAGAAAGGCAGACGCAGAGGCCTGTCAGTGTCTGTTGTATTTCATTACCTCTCTGCTTAAGCCGCTGAAGCAGAAACGATACTTCATTTTCCGTCATCTGACAAGTAGCAAGTCTACTCCACTTTATTCACCAAAAACGTTGTTTTTTGTATATATATATAATTCACCAAAAACTGTTCTGTAATCTGGAACGTTCGCTACATTAAGCTCCAGTTAGCGTTAGCCGCCTTATCTCACTGCGCGAGAGGCAACTGCGTCATGCATCACGGGCAAAAGGTCAAAGGTAACAAGGTGACCGGAGGGCTTATTATGTTGTAGGAAAAAAAAACCCCAACAAAAAACAAATAATTTTAGTACATGTTATTATGTGTCAGAAGAGGGCTTAGGAAATAATAATACAAAAAAAAAAAAAAATGACCAAAAGGGCACTTGGGGACAAGGAGCAAAAGGGGCAGGTGCTCAAGCATTTATGTAATATTATTGATATTAAAAGCATCTTTATAACAACTGAAGGTAACATAGTTACTGGATTGTGCTGTTAGGTGGCACTATGTGCCTGGAAAACACATAATACTGTTCCTTTAAAATAATATAAAACAAAAGGGAGATGCACCAGTTTATCAGTTGGAGATCCAATTTGGACTGCTTTTTGTTTAGCTTCATGATTAGACAGTAAAAATCTGATCTTTTTTTCTGATCAGTGAATGCATCATACTAGGGCTGAAACAATTAATCAAATTGATCATGATTGATTGATTATTAAAATAATTGTCATTTAATTTAGTAATCAAGAGGATTACAGAAGCGGCAATCATAAATTGGCCACAAAGACTGGATCATCTTGACCGGTTACTGAACTTTCTCTTCATGCAGCTATTACCCCCATCCTGCTGGACGCCCTCACCGACCCGTCCAGGAAGACCCAGATGTGCCTGCAGACGTTGCTGGACACCAAGTTTGTGCACTTCATTGATGCCCCCTCCTTGGCTCTTATCATGCCCATCGTCCAGAGAGCCTTTCAGGATCGCTCCACCGACACTCGCAAGATGGCCGCCCAGATCATCGGCAACATGTACTCTCTCACTGACCAGAAGGTTTGTAGCTTTAACTCGCACCAGCTGCATTTGGTCCACTTTAATGGAACTCCAGTTGGTTTGTCTGGGAGTGAATCAAACTCTAATGCAGATCAAAAAAGCAAAATCAGGTCTGTGTAAAAGCCTTGGTCTTGGTTTGGTTGGAGTGAATTCTGGTGCTGTTTGAATGCATACATAAACGCCAAGTGGACTGGAGACTGCTCCACAAACAATGGACTATTGTGCAGGGCATTCTGGGTAAATATAACCAAAACAAATGTGAGAGACTCATGCTTCTTCTGAGGTTTTTATGTTGATTTCTACAGTAGTTCCTTGTGCAGCGGCTCCACAGGAGAGGAGGTAAACAGGTTTTCAAAGGACTTAGTTTGATTAACACGATACAAAGTGAAAGTGAACCTCTGAAAATGTAACAAACATTGCAACTTTGGTCCCCAATAGAACCGAGTCAACAGGACTATCGGATGTGAAAAACCCTAAATTCACCTTCAAGATGATTTCGTGTAAAAATGTGTGATATTTTACGTTATGCTGTACCGCCTACAGGATCTGTCACCCTACCTGCCAAGTGTTATTCCTGGACTGAAGGCGTCTCTGCTGGACCCAGTCCCTGAGGTGTGCCTAGTGAACACAAACATGATCACAGTGCTAATATTGACAGGCGTCTCCCATGTATGAAATTTAAACATGTCCTCCTCCCCCCGGTCCAGGTGCGTACCGTCTCGGCCAAGGCTCTGGGCGCCATGGTGAAGGGGATGGGAGAGTCCTGCTTCGACGACCTGCTGCCTTGGCTCATGGAGACTCTGGCGTCTGAGCAGAGCTCTGTAGACCGCTCCGGAGCCGCACAAGGTCAGCAGTCCTCCTCTTTATCCGTATGAGTCTCATCTTGAGGCTCGCCCGTGTCGGTGATGAAACGTTTTGAATGTCCTCTCAGGTCTGGCCGAGGTGATGGCTGGACTTGGGGTAGAGAAGCTGGACAAACTGATGCCAGATGTGGTCCAGACTGCCAGCATGGTGGACATCGCTTCTCACGTCAGAGATGGTTACATCATGATGTTCATCTACCTGCCCCTCACCTTCGGAGACAAGTTCACTCCCTATGTGGGACCCATCATCCCCTGCATTCTCAAGGTGCCGCCCGATCGGAAAGTTGTTGCTTTTGTTTTTTAATCTTGCTTGAATTTTAAATATCCAAAAAAACGAGAGTCAGGTTATATTGGCTTGCATCTAAATCAAAGGCATCAAAACTGTGGTCATTTCAGCTCTTAGAATGATTTTTGATCACAATACAAGAATGGCCTAAGTTTGTTTTTCCAGGCAGTTGGATGCAGATAAACTTGGAAACACATTGGTTAATAACACTGGGTTACAGAAAAATAGTTTTTAGAAGTTATTTCTAACTTCTAAAAACTGAATTAGGACTATTTTCCACTGCTGACTCCAAAAATAACATCCATTTTTCTCAGTCAGGTCAGGTTTTTATTCTAATTTGATTTAGAGAAATCCGGTTTTCGGACTAAATTGATTACATTTTTGTGACATCATCAGTTAATTTCTGTTAATATTTCTCATCCAAAAAAGGTTTTAGGAGAAAAAGAAATGTTTTCTAACAGAGTGTATAAATTAAATGTTACAAACTTGGATTTCTGTAAATTGAATGAATAATAAACACTGATCAGGGTAAGTACATGTGAAGTGAACATCATGTTTCCGTCTCTTTCCTGTCCTGATGGAGTTTCTCCTCCTGCTCATCAGTCATTGATCCAGATTCTCAGGAAACTGATCCAGATGTGAAAACAAGTCCTGCATTTGATGCTCATGTTGCTCCATAGTTCAGACAGTTGACCTGATGGAGCAAAACCAATGGGATTTTTGGATTCAGCTCATCAAAATGACCCCAAAACAACTGAAAAACGTTGACCAGTGTAATCAATGGATCAGTTGTTCTCATACCTATAGCTCTCTGTTTGAGTAATACCGTTTGATCAAGCCTTTTCTAACATTCCATGCTACAACATAAGTAATAAAAGTGTGTACAATTCCTGCCAATATAGGTATCTGCCAATACTCAAAGCTGCAGCATTGGAATCTTCTCTGTATGAAATCACTCCTGGTTTTACCGTCTGTATCCTCTGACTCCGTCTGCCAGGCTCTGGCTGATGAGAACGAGTACGTGAGGGACACGGCGCTGAGAGCCGGCCAGCGAATCATCAGCATGTACGCCGAGACCGCCATCGCTCTGCTGCTTCCTGAGCTGGAACAAGGCCTGTTCGACGACCTGTGGAGGATCAGGTCAGAGCACAACCGCAGGGATGAACAGTGGGGCTGAAACGATTAATCGAATGAATCAGTTGTTGAAGTAATCGGCAGCTGTTAACTGGATTGCCGTTTGCTGAAAGAACAACACACTAGTAGCAGCAATTAGGCCAAAAATGTACAAAAGATATATTTTGCATTTAAGATAAAAAATACAAATAAAAATAAAAACTTCTTTACCTGCAAGTATGTTCTACCTCAAACTCTTCCAAGTGGCAGTTTTAGCTTCACCTGGTTCAAATTATGTAAAGCTGAAACAAAGTCTCCTATTAACCAGTCTTTACTATCCAATTATTAATCAGTTAATTCAAAACTAATTGACAGATTATCCCTACAACTGTAGTGATAAGTTAGCAGAAAGGACTGAAAAAAGAGCTTTCTTTTTGTCTGCTACAAATGAACACTTAAGGAAAGCTGTTGTTGCTTTTTATATAATAAAAAGCAACATAAAACATTATGAGAAGAAACAATTTCCTACTACTTTTTAAACTAAGAAATTAATTTCTTATTTTAAAAAGGTATTGTTTGTTTATTTGCACTTTTGAATGTATTTATATTTTTTTGTTTAAAAAAACTTTATGTGGTGAAATGAAAAAAATGTGCAGACTTTTTATTTTTTTTATCCAATTCATTGTCAGAGTAATCCATGGATTAATCGATCGCTAAAATAATTGTTGCAGCCTGATGAGTGGCTGCAGGACAAATCGTCCTTCTCTTACATCCTGACGACTGAAAGTTCTTCTGTGGGTTTCCAGGTTCAGTTCAGTCCAGCTGCTGGGCGATCTGCTGTTCCACATTTCGGGAGTAACAGGAAAGATGACCACAGAGACGGCTTCAGAGGACGACAACTTCGGCACTGCCGCATCCAACAAAGTCAGCAGACCTTTCCCCTCAGAGCAGATCCATCCCCCAGAATATTTACACCCAATTCCAGAGGGCATGGCTGTGGTTAGTATTTGGGTTATAAGGGTCTCGGCTTTGCCTTTCCTCCTCTCAGGCCATCATTTCTGCTCTGGGAGCTGATCGACGGAACCGTGTACTGTCTGGCCTGTACATGGGTCGATCCGACACCCAGCTGGTCGTCCGACAAGCTTCTCTCCACGTGTGGAAGATCGTCGTCTCCAACACCCCCAGAACCCTGAGGGAGATCCTGCCAACCCTGTTCTCCCTCCTGCTGGGCTTCCTGGCTTCCACCTGCCCTGACAAGAGAACGGTAAAACCTGCTGTTTTTTTTTTTTCTTTTTCTTTTTTTGCGACGCCTGCTGGTAGAATCAGCCCTCAAACCGTGGCGTTCTCCGTTGCTGCTGTGGTTTCAGATCGCCGCTCGGACGCTCGGCGACCTCGTGAGGAAACTGGGGGAGAAGATTCTTCCAGAGATCATTCCCATCCTGGAGGACGGGCTGCGCTCGGACAAGAGCGACGAGAGGCAAGGCGTCTGCATCGGGCTCAGCGAGATCATGAAGTCCACCAGCAAGGATGCGGTACGTTCAAGGAAGCCGATGGAAACGGGTGGAAGCGTTGGGATAAAAGCGAAACTCAACCGAGTCGACGTCATTCATTCCACAGGTGCTCGTCTTCTCCGAGTTGCTGGTCCCCACTGTGAGGAAGGCTCTCTGCGACCCCCTGGAGGAGGTCAGAGAGGCTGCAGCCAAAACCTTCGAGCAGCTCCACGCGACCATCGGCCACCAGGCGCTAGACGACATCCTGCCTACGCTGCTGAAGCAGCTGGTGAGCAATACGATCAGTCCAGAAGTCCTGGTTTACATATGCTTAGCATCTCCTGTAAGTATTATTTGTATTTTATTTCCAGGATGATGAAGAAACAGCTGAGTTTGCCTTGGATGGACTGAAGCAAGTCATGGCAGTGAAGAGCCGCTCCGTGCTGCCGTATTTGGTTCCAAAGGTAACCTGTTGGTCAGGTTTTCTCTCAGTTCTTTCTGGAATTTGTGTGTGTGATTAATTTCCTCCTCCCTCCGTATCCTGCAGCTGACCGCTCCTCCTGTGAACACCCGGGTGTTGGCTTTCCTCTCCGCTGTGGCAGGAGACGCTCTGACTCGTCACCTGGGCGTCATTCTGCCCGCCCTGCTGTCTTCGCTTAAAGTGAAGCTTGGAACGGAGGAAGAAGCGCAGGTACATCCACCATCTGTTCAGACATTGGTTGAAGATTTATTTTGGCACTTATTGCTTTTATTGAGCCGTACATAGTCGTGGAGCTGTTTGTTCTTTCTTTATGTTCATCCCCTTTACTAGGATAAATAATTAATTAATTGATCATTTACAGGCAGATTTCAATAAATAGGAATATAATTTAAAACTTAATGCATTTCAACCATCAAAAATTATGCACATACATGGTTCAGCTTCTTATTCCTGTAATGTTTATGACTTGCAGCTCATGAAAACTGTTAGTTTTTATGAAAGTTATAACATCACACTAGATGAAAACCAGATTTTAGAACGCCGACTTGACAATTGTGATGGGAAGTCACAAAGCTTATGGATAAAGAGGTTTGCTGTTGAAACAGAGCTAAATTCATATTATTGGAAAGTTTAGTGGAGGGTAAAAACAGGTATGTTCCTTTCAGCTGTAAGCCATAACGATCAAAGTTTATTAAATGGATAAAATATATTTGTGTGTGATTAGTTCATATAAGTTTCACTTTTCAAACTCAGTTACTGAAATGAATGAACTGCTGTTCTTGTTTTATAGTCACTTTCTGATCCTGTTTAGCAATTGTGTAAAAGTCTTGAGCTCTAGTTCACTTTGCCCCACAATGCTCAATGTTTTTACTCTACTCTGCTCCAAATGCTCATTTTAATTTTTTTTTGTACAGAATGCATGAAGTCTCCAGTTTTACAACTTATATTTGAGCTAAAAATATATTTTATCTAAGAGCACCAAACACAACAAAGCTGGTAATAAAATAAAAATTTTGGTTTTCTTGTGCTCCCAGATGACTGCTCTTCCTTTTCTTTGCCCTCGTTTCCTGCTGGTTTATTATTCTCTTTTAAAATGAAAGATCTATCTACTCTCCCAAGAACTCTTTGTCTTTGCAGATCTGATTTTTTTAATGAAATGTTTTAAATAAATAAAGATTCTGACACTGATTGTGATCATTTTACCAACATTAAAAAAATTAATCAATTCCTCAACCTCGTTTGTCAACATTTCTGCATGTTAGAAGCGTTGAAAAGTCTTTACAAAAATCAACCCTGATTGTGTTGTTCAGGAGCTGTGCAGCTGTCAGAGTGTGATCCTGTCTGTGGAGGACGAGGCGGGTCAGAGGATCATCATCGAAGACCTGCTGGAGGCCACGCGGGGCGCCGACCCCGGCCTGCGGCAGGCTGCCATCACCATCCTCAACGCTTACTTTGCTCGCACCCGCCTGGACTACAGCGCTCACATCCGCACGCTGCTGTCGGGCCTCATCCGCCTTCTGAACGACTCCAATCCAGAGGTCCTGTCGCAGAGCTGGGACACCATCAACTCCATCACCAAGGTTACAGAAAGTTTAACAAGCTTTTCTGCTAAGAACGTTGACTCTCAGAAGTAACTATGTGGCGTTTGTGGTGCAGAAACTGGACGCCAGCAGTCAGCTGGCACTCATCGATGACCTGCATCGTGACATTAAAGCGGTTGCTGCCGATGTGAAAGGTCAACACCTGCCCGGCTTCTGCCTCCCCAAGAAGGTGAGGAGGAAACTCCCAACACAGAAAACATCTGAAAAGGCTCTGATGCTGCTTCCATTAGAAAGCAGAGGATGAACGGCAGCCTGACAGGCCAATCACAATCTACTTACTAAAATGTTAGCTGCAACACAAAGTGGTTATCTTTTTCAAGCTTTCTGCTAACTCTCTGTTGTCAGAGTAACTAGAACCAAATCTACACATTGACTTGTGCTTTAAAGTACTCTATGTGCAAATCTGAAAACTTAACTGAATATTGCAACTATTTTCAAATGAAGACCAATCTTGATCCTGTTTTTTTATCCAGTTCTATTTAATTGAGCCCACAATAATAATAATAAGAAAACCGGAGGCTTTTCATTTAATGTTCAAAAACAATTTCAAGTTTTGGATCTATGATCCAAAAACAAATCTGATTACTCTGATTTGTTCAATTACAGCAGTTCATGCTTAGTGATTAAACGAGTAGATTAAAAAAATCACATCATATTTGGTGATTTTAGTTTTTAGAAATATTAGGGTTTTTTTTTATTTCAAGGACTTTTGATCTGACAATTTTGGCCCAATTGACAAAATGTTATAACACCCCTACTCTAAAGTGAAAAAGAAATGAAATGTATAAAAAAATGAAAAATTGTAGCTTTTTTTGTAATTTTCCTACACTCCTATGTTTGATTCAAAAAATAGCTGTAACAAGTCAAATTTCTTCACAACGAGAGCATAAACAGACCACATTCAGTTAGATGAGGCCAAAATGGAGATGCTGAGCCAGAGTGTAAAACAATGCAGCATTCAGTGAAAACCACCATAAGCAGCTAGCCCTGTCACTATAAGCAATAAATCAATTAATCCTGAACGTTCTAATCATTAATATTAAGTCAATTTTGTTTACAGACTTTATAATCTATTTAATATGGTTTCAGTTGTGTGTGGTTTTTATTTCCATCTTTTTTTTTTTTTTTTTGAAAATTTAAAATTTTCAGTATTAAGTGTTTTTAGAAAAAAAAAAACTATTGATCTCTGAAGGTGCCAGTTTTCATTTTTATATAATTATAATATTACTTGAAAATGGTCTCAAAACAACATTATTGCAACCATTTTGCGATTATTAGAGCTTTTTTTTTTTTTTTAAGCAGATAACATTTAGCCGCTCATCTTTTATTACAGCCCTGCCGAGAAAGGAAATGATTGAAATGGTGCAAGAAAATGGTCAAAGTTTATATCTCAACCCATCTGATTCTGTGGTGAATCCGTTTGAGAGAGATGTTCAGACACAAACCTGCAGAACCATGACTCAAACAGTCGTTACTTTGACTTGTATTAGCCAACTTCTACACACTGCTGGCTTTTATTAAATATTCAGATGAAGCAAAATATTGTATTTTTTCACATCAATGTCCTCTCTGTTATCCTTTTTATTTCATTACTTTTGAAACACACCTGATAGAATTTAATGTTATAGACTTGATAAAAAGGTTTGGTGCAAAGCCTAAATCATTGGACAAATCGTCAGCAGAGAGTAACTTTTCTACTTTGAAACGTCTGAGTGTTTTCCTCCCGTTGATGGCAGGGCGTGACGTGTATCCTGTCGGTCCTGAGGGAAGGCGTCCTCACCGGCAGCCCCGAGCAGAAAGAAGAGGCAGCTAAAGCTTTGGGTGGAGTTATCAAGCTGACGTCTCCCGAAGCGCTGCGCCCGTCCGTCGTGAACATCACAGGACCTCTCATTCGCATCCTGGGAGATCGCTTCGCCTGGACGGTGAAGACCGCTCTGCTGGAGACTCTCACCCTGCTGCTAGCAAAGGTCCTTCTTCTTCTCAGCTGCTGTGAAAAACTCCGCCATCGAAATCCCTCGAGGTCTGTTGGTGTCTAATCCGCCGCGCTCTGTCAACAGGTGGGCATCGCCCTGAAGCCCTTCCTACCGCAGCTGCAGACCACCTTCCTGAAGGCGCTGCAGGATTCCAGCCGCGCGGTGAGGCTGAGGGCCGCAGAGGCTCTGGGTCAGCTGGTCTCCATCCACACCAAGGTGGACCCGCTCTTCACCGAGCAGCTGTCGGCCATCCGCAACGCCGAGGACTCTGGAGTCAGGTGTGCAGTCCGGCAGACAAGTCCAAATTTGTCTCTGACATTTTTTTCTTTTTTTCCCAATAATCTAACTGTAACAGATTTGTTCCATATTATAACATCCACAATAAATAACAGGTTTTTACATTTTCTTCCTGTTTTTTAAGTGTCCTGTCTGGATGTGTAGCAATCAGAATTGTTGTTTGGATGCCAAAAAGAAGCCAAACTGATTTACTTTCACAACTGGATTAATTTATTTGTGTGTAAAACCTTATTAGAGGTAACTTCAAATGCAATTGTCATGTAGACGGGAAAAGAAGGAGGAATAGAAGAGAGAAAGAAGGATAAAGATAATGTAGGATAACACTGATAGCATTTATTTTTCCTTTATAAGCCGATAACGCAACAAAAAACTTACGACAGGCTCCATTTTAGGTTTAACATAAATACACTGTAATAACCAGATCAATATTTATGGCCCTATGAATCACCCAGCAGCTGTTCCCCAGAACTGACACTGAGCTAAAAAGGCCAAGAGACAAAAATAGAGATGATAATCCTCCTTATTTATCAGAAGAGCCCTTTACGTCAAAGTCCATCGTCACTTCTTGTTGATGGAGGCAAAGAAGTGAGCAAGTCAGTGTTGCATTCAGGAGTTTTAGGAAAAATGAAGCCATCAAGGAATCATACGCAGATATTTAAAGGTTGAGAAGTGGAGAAATTTCTAATTAACACTGATAATAGTGTCATTACTTGGCACAGCTATTATTTGGCTTAGCAGCTACTTTAAAGGTAGCATTTAGATGCTAAACCAGGTACTAGTGCAAGAAATGAACAGCAGAGTTGGCAGCTGCAGTTTAGTTCACCTTAAATGAATGTATGTTATATTTTATTTTGTCTCTTCCTGTTTCTATTTTTTACCCGGAAGCTCATCATTCTGCACCTCCTTACTTATCCGATGGATTTTAGTTCATGTCTCTTCTAAGGTTGGTGGTGTTATGAGTTCTGAAGATAAACAGCAATAAAGATTAAATGAGATTTTCATTTTCCCACTGGCAGGGAAAGTCATGCTAAAAAAAAAAGAGAGAGATTTAACTTGGCATATTTGTTTTTTTTATTACTTTTACTGTATGTTGAAACTTCTGTTATCTTTTTGATATTTCGTCATAAAGATCATTACTGCAATCTATTCTTGAAATGTAATGGTTTAAGTGGATCTTGTCAAATCTCATCAGTGTTATTTTGAGTTGAGTCTCAAACTCTCATTTTTGTGGTACAAGCAAAACGTAAAAAGCGGTGGAAAATAACTCCTCTGCATTTGACACCTTTCCCTAAATGTCTTCAGCTCAAGTCTGAAATATCCTTTACATCATAGTTATATTTGTATGTGTCAAATGATGAGCAAGTCTTGCCTCAGGAATCAGATATATGGGTTAGCCTAACATCAATCGTCCAGCAGAGAAAGCTAAGACATCTTCACAGTTTACTTGCATTTTCTTCTTGACGTTAAAGCTAAATAAAGTTTTCAGTATTTTTGGCCTCATGCGTTTATTTGAGGGGTGTGGCTATTTGTGTTTTGCAGGGAAACCATGCTCCAAGCGCTGAGGTTTGTCATCCAGGGGGCCGGATCAAAAGTGGACCCAACCATCCGCAAGAACATCACCACCACGTTGCTGGGCATGCTGGGACACGACGAGGTACGACAGCAACGGGCAGGTTGCTCGCGATGTCACGCCGAGCCAGACTTCTTAAATCTTCTGCCGCACGCGTTTCTTGTTTGATGCAGATTCTGCTGTAGCCACTGTACGCTCCGAGAAATAGTCGAATAAAGAAAGCAAACGCTTAGAGGAGCCGCTGCAGAGGAATGCTCTGTGGAGTCGTTTTCTCTCTGATCACAGTCGGAAAAAAAACGGAAGTCAAAGAGAGGATGTGGTTTTCTCAATAGGTGGTTTAGACTCTTCATGTCTCTTTGTAACACAGAAACTCTTTCTGTCTGGCTGTCTGCTCTGTGTGTGTGTGTGTGTGTGTGTGTGTTGTGTGTGTGTGTGTAGGATGCTACTCGAATGGCCTCAGCAGGCTGCATTGGTGAGCTGTGCGCCTTCCTGTCAGAAGAGGAGCTGAAGAGTGTGTTGCTTCAACACATCTTAGGTTTGTGTTTTAAGTAATATAGGCTTGTTTTCTTCTTCGCTTTGTCATATACACAAGCATCTTATGTGACACACATTAGTGCATAATGGTGAACATGAAGATGAATTCTAACCCTTTTTACAAGTAAAAATCTGAAAAGTACGGTGTGCGTTTGTGTTCAGGTGTACCAAGTTAACGATTTTCAGAATCTGCTTTGGGAATGTTTGTTTTGCAAATCAGAAATGTTTTCTCAGTCAGTGGGCAGCACATGTTTACATCATTTTGTAAGACCTATCACACATTGATTTCTGGACTTTGACAGGGACATTCTAATATATAAATATGGATAAATATACTTTAATCAATGCCTCCCATTGTAGATCTGACTGTATATTTAGAATTGCTGTCCTGCAGTTTTCTTCCATGTTTGGCTTGTTTTTAGCTCCACCCGCTCTCCCCATCAACTCTGATGCTGCCACCAGCACCAATGGCTAATCAACAGATTCCTTTGGAAGACATTATATTTAGAAAGTTTTCATATGTTACCATACGCAAAGAATAAAAGCCATTTAATTTCCTTTTATTAAGTGTAATTACTCAGGATTGTGTTTCTGTGGTATCCATGTTGCCCAAGGCAGCTTGGCTGCTGCTGCGTGCGTGCGTGCATGCATGCGTGTGTGTGTAAACAGAACAGAGCTAACATTTTTCTGCCTCCCTGCAGCGGACGTGTCCGGTGTGGACTGGATGGTGCGTCACGGCCGCAGCCTGGCCCTAGCCATAGCGGTGAAGTCGGCTCCTGAGAAGCTGTGTGGGAAGGATTACTGCGATACCGTGACCGAGATGGTTTTAGCTAACGCTACTGCTGATAGGGTGAGCGCCAACAGGTCCGAAGTCGACGCACAGCTTCAACATAGATTCGTCGCATGTTATTGTTTAGATACGGAAATCTTTGCGCATGCGCACCTTGTAGGAGGGCAAAAAGACTATTCTTTTCAATTCCATCGATAGCAGCGTTGCTGCAGTAGAGCAACTCCGCTTAATAGAATGAAACAAGGAAGTGTAGATATTATTAATTTAGTACAGTGCACCACTCCAAAAGGAAAAAAAGGCAGAAAAAAATGTACAATAACAACTCAAAACCACTCGCATTCTTCTTTCTTGTCTGTCACGCTGACCAGTTGCCATAGCAACTGACTGACAACAGCTCCACTAGTGTATCAAAGATTCAATACCAAAAAACACACATTCATTTCCCACACAGAGAACTGAGCATTCAGTCCGTCACAGCACCATGTTTTCATGCTTCATGTTTATATTGAGATCATTAAGAAGTGATCGCCTGAACACAGCAGAGGATGATTAGCTCATATAAGCACATGGTCTACTGATACTCTGTCAGAGAGTTGGTGTGTGGGTCTTCTTTTTCTTTTTAACTGAACTGAAACACACCGAATTCCACAGCACATCTACATGTTGAGGTTGTCATAGTCAAGCTAGCATAGCTAAACTACTTCCCTCTTCCTCCGTTTTTTTTTTTTTTTTTAATGAAAACTTTTTTTTGCCATGTGAAATGTGATACTCTGAGGGATTTGTACGTGTGACGTCACACTGCAACGCTATATATTATCCTCTAAAGATTTAAGCATTTTAGCAAATTCTAATATTAACCTTTATGGGTTTCTGTAACCGATGCAATTCCGCCTGCAGATCCCCATTGCGACCAGTGGGATCAGAGCCTTGGGGTTCCTGATGAGGCATCATCTCAGGACGGAGGGAGGCAGTGGCGTCTCACAGCGCATCATCACTCAGTTGGTTAAGGTGAGACAAAGGGAACTCTTCACGTCCAGCTGGTAGTCACTTCCTTTTTTAATTCCTGCAGGTGAGGAAAAAGGGAGAAGTGGGTGAACAGAAACGATCTGGTCTGTGTGCTTTGTGACTGTAAATCACAGCGCTGAGAAATGATTCAGCAGAGGTTGTCTGTGGGGAAACAGTTGATTTGTGACATTACAATTAGTTTAAATGAATTTCCTTTTAGTTATGAATCAGTGAATGTTAAACAGCTTTGGTGTTTTGTTGCCTGTTCAATGTACACGTTTATTTAGTTGAACTGAAGGGATCTGAAAGGATAAATCACAGGATTTATTTCTGGGGTTTAACTGGAGCTTGTTCACCAGTTTGTTGGAAACTGAAATTGTTGCCAGAGCGCCTCATGCACTGATGTTAGCTGTAACTTTTTCTAATGCAGTCAGTTTGAACATCAGATCACATATGAGTTTTGTAATAGGTATTTTTTTGTGATGTGTTTTGACCGTGTGACCCCCACAGTGTCTTCAGAACCAGTCCAGTGACATCAGGCTGGTGTCGGAGCGAGTGCTGTGGTGGGTGTTCAGAGAGCCAGCTACTCCCGCCATGGAGCCTAGCCTGATGAAGCCCCTGCTGAAGAGCCTGCTGGACAACACCAAGGACAAGAACACCACGGTCCGAGCCCAGAGCGAACACACCATCGTCAACCTGCTGCGGCTCCGCCAAGGAGAGGAAACCATGCAGGTGGGTCTCCCAGTTTACTGCTGCTAATCACTCATAAATGATATTCCTGCTGTAAAGCCAGTAGCTGCGTTTCCATTGACCATATAGGCACGTATATTAGAATTATGAAAATACAGTAAGAGTTTAAGTGATAAGTATTGTCCTCCCTGAGGTGCTATTGAAGAAATGCACCGCTCCCAAACAAAAACAACCAATCAGAGCCAGGGGGAGGGTCTTAGCGCTGTCGATCAGCCTCGTGTTCTCGCTGCTAAATGTGCTAATGGTGGAGAAACGACCTACAGTTACTGGAAAACTGTTTATCTGTGGTCATCAGTGGCTGTGGTAGCTAGCCTGAGTATTCATGACAGGCTATGCTAGCTGCAGTGTTCCAGAGAGCAAGTGCCATACAGAGAGATGATTGACTGCGCTAAGACCCACCTCTTAGCTTGAGCTGTACAAAGTCCCTTTCTAATTACTAATGGTGATACAGATTAATAAAATGACAGGACGTAGTAGGAGGTTGATGTCGCTGTATGTTTCTAATGACCTGTCACATGAACAAACTTATTCATGAGTGATTTTATTTGTGTTTCTTATTTAATGGAAACACAGCAATTGCAGAATTATATATTTTTTTGTCATTAACTGAATTTTGACCCTTTTTTTTGTTCGTACTGGTAATGGGAACTCAACTAAGCGTCTCAAATTGACTGTAACCCTTTTCATCTTTCCTGTTCACCAGAGTATTACTGCCATTCTGGACTCTGCGAGTAACGAACTCCTGTCAGAGTGTCACCGCCGCTCACTGAAGAAAATTGCCAGCCTGCCAGACTCCAACGAGGAGATCGACGACACCATACTAACATGATGGAGCAGGACTTGATGATAAAATGTCTGACTGACACAGTGAACAGATCCTGAGTGTATGAGAACCCCAGACACTCGACACACATGCTCAGATTGAACCAGCGTGGGAGAAAGTGGAGACGGGTGGAGATGTGACCGATCTCTCAACTTTCTCAAACCCCACCGCCCCCAAATATTTTTTTGCTTTCTCTCACTTTACCCCGTTCTTTTAGCGGCTTTTCAGCCCAATTTCTTACCCGTTTCTTTTATCTTGTACCAAACAGATTATTATGTACCAAACATGTTGGAAAAACGCAATGCCAAATCTGTTTTGATACTCCAGTGTTCTGCTACTACTTTTACCAAACTGATTTGAAACATTTCAGATGTGAATGTAAAGAAAGCCAACTTTGTCGTTAATTTTATTTGGACTTGGCATGTGAGAGATGTTTGGGGGGAAGCAATCGCTTACGAGACAAATCATTCTTATCAGTGATACTGTTGTAAAAAGGCAAAACAGAATAAAAACTGATTTCATAATGTGATATCAAGAAGCTCATTTCTGTCTGAGGTCATTTAGAACTTGTATTTCTGTCCATATGTGTGAGCATTGTTTTCACTACATACAATGTCTACATTAGTTTATACTGCAGGGTTACAGAAGGTCTGGTGCCCAACTACAATGTGCCCAAAAAACACATACAGTTGTTACAAAATGCCATATCTTTCAAACATGACTTAAAAGAAATTTGACTTTGCAAATTAACGCCTTAAAATTTGACCTCTGTCTCTTTAAGAAGCTTCTGCTTTTTCTGAAACTCCGCCTTCAGGAAGTCATCACAACACATTTTCTCCATTTACAACTATTCCTGGGGGGGTTCCACTGAGAAGTAGTTATATGATAAGCTTGGCAAATGTGCAGTTCCACCAGGTGTTTGCTATTTGCTGCTGCCACTAGTCTGAAGGAGCTGAGCATTTAGGTAGCTAGAATGACTGCCTTCTCAAACATACATGAAAGAATCAAAGCAACATCCCAGCTGTGTCTGATGAGGGAATAACATAACATGATATAAAGCTAAAAAAAAAGTCAATTTTGCATAATAGTGCCCTACTAATTACAAGCAAAAACAAAACATTCAAATTTGATCATTAAACAAGTGCTTACTGAAACAATAGGACACCTTACTTCCTGATGCACAGTATTACCCGCATTGGCTGAAATAACTTGAATGAAAACTTTTGGTCATGTCCCAGTCTAAATTTGCAATCTATTGCAGAACTATCAAACACTGCAGTTGATGTATTCCAGATAAAATTGAAGAATATGTTGCAGATGAGATAACTAAAATAAACAAACTGGTGACATAAATAGCAATATTAGTGGTTGTCAGACTTTTTAAAGAAGTACCACTCTAATATCAAGTTTACCAAAATAACATCTCAAGTTTTTCCACAACAGAAGCAGACATTGTATATTTTTTGTTTTGTTACAAAAGAAAAGTGACAAAAGAACAAAGCTAATTCTTTAGTTATATTTTTATTGACTGGATTAATGAAGCATAAAGTTTTCACTAAATTTCGTTGATTTATTTATTTTGTGTGTGTGTGTTGTTTGTTTTATACTAAAAAAATTCCAACAAAAATTTTCAACATGTATGATATTTTTTATTATTATTATTGTTAATAATAAAAAAATTAGAATAAACGATAAAAATAGTTCAGCCTTTCACTGATTCAGATGCTCCACATCTTGTTTTGTCCTATGCGTGCTATAGCTGGAGTCTGCGCAGTGAGGCCGGGTCACACTTGGGTGCAGCTCCGCTAGAGAAGGAAGCAGAGTTTCCGGCTGTTTGCAGCGGAGCAGGAGGATTGCTGACGCCGCGAAACCCCGAGAAAAACGCCACCGGCTCGGGGGGCTAGTAGTTTCAAGCTTCGGTTGTTATTCTTTTTTTCTTATCAGGGGACCTGGGGGCAGATAAATTTTCTACGGGACAGGGGGGACCTGAGCAACAAGCCAAGCGAAGAAGCTGCACAAGGCGGAGGTTAGCTACCAGCTACCGGCATGGCTAGGGACTACGATTACCTCTTCAAGCTGCTCATCATCGGTGACAGCGGTAAGCAGACGCCGGGGATGCGGGACGGGAAGTGGGCCTTGTCGAATTTTTTATTATATATATATATTATTATTATTTTTTATCAGAAGAGAGGGAGAAATACAGCGTTGCGCCACAGCACATTGTCTGAATGCGTTTACCGTGTGTCATTTTATGCCTTTGAGCGAAAATAATGAGGGAAATGTACACATCCGCCATGTTTCTGTGCCAGTGACAGGGCGGAGGTTGTGTGTCCGGACTGGGCATGTCAGGCCGGATACCGCCTCCACATCTTCTGAGGTTGTCTCACGAACGTTTCGGGTGTTGTTCGGTAGTTAGTGGGGCATTTATTGTATCTCCATAGCAATAGCCTCACTTTGACCTAAATAGTATCTGCCCCCAGGTCCCCTGTCTTATGTCAGTCTCATTTGGCCTCTTGGTTGTATCTGTTAGCTGAAGCTAAGCTAGCATCTCTGTTTCATGCTTGGCAATGTAAATAACTATTTCTAGACATTTTTATTTATGTTGTTGGTGTTAACTTATTGACTCAATTATTTATATTAATTATAAGTGCTTAATGTTGACTAAGTGGCGGGGAGCTGTCGTAGTGATTCAGTTTAGGTACCTGGTTAGCATGGAAGTCTGAACTCTGATTGTGGAAGAGTTAATCGCTGCAGCTGCCCAAACTGAAGTGAAAATAACAAAGTGGGCAGTATCAACACAAAGTATTAAGAGCAATCAGCCGCATGCTGTCATATGTACTCCCAACCCAGGCAAGAGAAATTCCCAGTCACAGCTAAAAGCTGTACTGGGGTGGTTGGAGCTACTCCACTGGCACTTTTGTAATTCAACTCCACCCTCTTTAGAAGCAACGTCTCATCCTGCTGGGGGTCTGATTTTGTTTGAGGTTGGGGGGGTCAATAATCTTTGCTTTCACTGACAGTTCCAAATCCTGGCACCACTAACCCATCAGCTGGCCGGCCACAGTGGAGAACAAGGCACATCTCTCACACAGGCTCCAGTGTCTCTTCAGCTGTGCTGCAACTGTCTGCTGTTTAGCACAGCTTATTTTTGAAAAGAATGGTTGAGCGGCAGGAAAATACAATTGTACTTCAAGCGGTCAACAGTCACCTGTTACATTTTGGCTAATAAAGCTTGTGCAGGGACTGGTGGTAATAATGTACTAATGAATCTCTTTCTGAACAGAAAGTAAAACACTGAAAAGTGTGTATTTTCTGTCCCCCTATTCATCTGCTTAATTTTGCTCAGATTTTAAGCAGAGCTGTAAATCAGCATTGGCCATAAAAGTTCTGATTAGTGGATCTCCACCGACCTCCATGGTTTTTAAGATATTTTAAATATTCAGTTGTGCTATTCCTATGGCTTACTACAGTAATTTTAATTCAACATCAGGTTAACGTGACCAGAGTTTTATGGAGTAACCCAACGGTGCCATTCCTCCATGCCACCGGTCAGCTGGATGAAAGACGACTCCTATATTTCCCCTCATACTTGCAGAAGAGAAAATTCTTTTTGAAAATATTTCTGATCACAAAAATAAAATAACATTCGTGTTGTGAAAACAAAACGTTTACCACTTGCCACTGTTAAAGTCACACAGTTTGAAAACTGCAGCTTGTAATCGCCGTGGTAGTGAAACCTTGGGAGTTTTTAACCAAGGTTACTGAAATCAGTTCAATCCAAAAATACTTTAATCTCCCAAAGGGAAGCTAAATGTTGTAAATCATACTGTACAGATGTCCTCTAGTTGTAGATGCTGATGGCTGTAGTGAGATGAGATTCTCACCCTGCAGTGCAGCTTGACGTGACCTCATTCATGTTCCATGTAATTGTGGCAAATATTTCATCGTATACCTGCGATAACTCCTGACAGTGGAGCTTATTCTAGTCAGAGAAAGTGATTTTTTTCTTTTTTTTTAGTCAGGCAGCTGGAAGCCACGATGTTTTCTGAAAACTCTCCTTTGAGGTTTTTCTATTGTTAGCCTGAACAAAACTCTGCACCATAGAGATCACAAGAGCCTGTGACCAATCAAATATTAGCTGCCTGCAACTACACAAAGGAACGGGCAGGACAGGAGGGCCTGAAGCAGAAAGGTGATCTGTTGAGGACAAAGCAGTGATCCCACTGTAAACATTGCTGTCCTCCTTTTTGTTTTCTTTAACTTGTGATGTACATAGTTTCTCTGCTCCTTTTAGGTGTTTTAGTTTGTTACACTTTAGCTATAAATCTAATTGAGCTCATGAGGTGTCTGTATAAGTTGACTTTAAAGTCGGTACACTAACTGCTGCTGTCGTCATCACATGATGTCTACGATACGAACCCACGTTAAACTCTTGAGTTACACCCGTAGGCCGTACCAAACCGTCTGAGACGAGGACGGGAGGCTTTAGGAACCTGCTGCGCTCTAAACCTTTTCCTGTGTTTTGTTTCTTTTTCAGGAGTGGGAAAGAGCAGTCTCCTTTTGCGCTTCGCAGACAACACATTTTCAGGTTTGTGGCTTCACCCTTGCCTCACACCTCGCCTTAACAAATTGTCACATCACAGCCACAAACCACAGAGGATCCTTTGGGGAGTTTTATATGGCAAACCATAGCTGGTCCTCTGTCCAGTGAAGTGAAACTCGTTTAGAGCTATTAATGTTTGGAAAAAAAGGACATGATTGTTGAGTGATTTTAAAGCAATTTGTCATGTAAATAAATAAAAAAAAAACACAGTTTAATTTCTGGTTTTAGGTTTTAAAGTAAATTAAAAACAAAAGCTTTGCAAAAAAGAAGATGCATACATTTTCTTCTATGGGATCTTGATATTTGTGGAAAATTTGGTCTAAAACAATATTAGTGCTAAATTTAGTGGCATTTTGCTGTGGAGATTCAGTGCTGCCATTCCATAAAACAAACACTTGTAGCTGCTAATACCCATCTATTTATCATAATATATCATAATATTATTTTTAATCCATCAAATCACTGCAGTTTTATCTGCATTCTGCCAAATTACATGAAGCTGAAAAGATGTTCAATATTTAACTGTAAGAGGTTTTCATATCGTATAGAATCAGCTATTTGTTAATATTTTAGCAGTTTAAGTAGTTTTATCAATATATTTGGCCACAACTGGCCTTTTTAAAACATTCTCAATCTTGAAAATGAGTGACAGTGAAACACTGTCACTGTTTCAAACTCACTGTCACAGGCAGCGACAGTGAGTTTGTGCTTCCTGACCTTCCTGACCTTGAAAGTGCCTTCCCCACATGGAAACACAGTGGTGGCAGAGTCATGCTTTGGGGAAGCTGGGCAAATTTGATGGGATGATGGATGGAGTTAAATACAGACCGATGCTGGAGCAAAGGCTTGAAAAGGAGGCAGATGTTTACCTTTCTGTTGGACGTGGATCCTGAACACACAGCCAGCGCTGCAGTTGAATGGTTTATATCAAACCGTATTCATGGGTTAGAACGGCCAAGTCAAAGTTTAGGACAGTCTAAAAATGCTTTCCGTCTAATCTGGCTAAGATTGAGCTGTTTCATAAAGACGGACGGAGAACATTTTCAGTCTCCTGATGTACAAAAGTCATAGTAAATACTGAGGACGCACCGATTAACTTGTTCATGACCGATGCCAACACTGATGCCTGAGGGTTAGTTCTGGCCGTTAATCATCCCATAGAGACTAACAATGCTGAATTTACTTAAAACTTTTTATTCTTTTTATACAGACAAAGCGGTAAATGTACTGAATTATAATTATATTTGCTAACGCTGCACCAGTACAGAACATTTAACTATAGTGTCACAAAATGTAAAAACACTTTAATTTGTTCAGTCAGTGGAATTAGAACAACAGCCAACTTAAAATAAGTAAAAGAAACAAAAACAGGATGACTACTTTGGTCAAACATGTAAAAATAAACCTCAACAAATCTTCTTTCAAATGGTTAGAAAGTACAATTAGGAATTCTAAATATAACGTAAAATAAATAATAAAGCATGATGTCGCTCAGAGCATAAAAAATGTAATTAGACTGAATAGATCTGCCCTTATGGATAGGGCAGATTGTCATAGATACCTGATCTAGAATCTTGAGTAGAAAGTAGGGGGTTGAGTAGAAATGCATGTCACAGTTTTACATATTTAACTGTTACAAAACTCCAAACCCCATATCCTCCATAAAAACAGTGACGCTTGCGGCTGCAATGTGACAAAATGTTGAAAACGTCACAGGGTACGAATACTTTAACAACATTCCTCCACATCTGCACGTGCCGCTCTCTACATCCGTCTCCATCTGCTGCTCACAGGTAGCTACATCACCACGATAGGCGTGGACTTCAAGATCCGGACGGTGGAGATCAACGGCGAGAAGGTGAAGCTGCAGATCTGGGACACGGCGGGCCAGGAACGCTTTCGCACCATCACCTCCACGTGAGTAGAGCCGCCACTCCACGCTGCCGATCGAAGCCTCGGGAGGCACTCTGTGGTCGTCAAATGAGATATTATATGAGGGGAGCAGCTGGCAGGCAGCAACAGTGAGTTTGTGCTTCGCCGTGAAACTGGGTGGGATTCCCCCACAGATCCTAATTACAGATGGAAGAGGGAGGTTCCTCGCTGTGCAACGGCAACAGCTGCACTTACACTTTTTGGTCCGTATGCCTTGGGGCTCGCTCTGATTTCTAACCGCTTGGACACTTTAAAACTCGACTGTTTGTCAGGTTTTGTTTTATCTTCCAATTAGCCGCTGTGAAACATCACTGCTCACCTAACAGCGTTTAGATCAGTCAGAAGCAGCAACTACGTTATAAAGGACAACAGTTTGTTCTTGGGGTTCACCTTTAATCTATGCTGCATCATTTGTCCCAACTAAAACATTTTGCAACATGTTGTGAATGAGAATCAGATGCATCCCAGTGATGCAAGGGTAGATAAAACAGCAGGGTTTTTTTTTTTTTAATTTCATATACTGATCATAAAAACGATAGTTAAAGCAAAGCCTGGCCCTGACGAGACAGACTTCTCTACAGAAGTTGCAGTCAGTGCTTCGCAAAATGCTGTTGCCGTTAGCTGTGCTTTCGTTTTGTTAACTTCCTGCATGTTATGATTTTGTGACAATATTGTCTGTTCCTATTACTGGATAAACTTGAAAATCGTTTCAGAAACTGCTCCGTTCAACGGAGCACTGCTGTGTGATGCATGCGAGTTGCTTTGGGATCGTAAACCATTCATGCAGAAATCTCATTGCACTTGCATTTAATTCGTAATATGAATTACCACACAGAAAAAATAAATGGATTTCTTGAAATCATTACGGCAATACTCGATTCAAAAAATCTGAACTGAGTGTCAATTAGGCCTGATGGAATAAGCAGTAAATCAGTTAATCAATATGTTTGAACTAGCTCAATAATTTCCCTTTGCATGATTTGTCATTTTTCTCTTTTCTCTCTTTCTACCAAAAACTGGATGACAAAAATTCTCAATTTTGTGTTTTGCCCCCTTTTTTGAAGAAGTAGAAGAACAATGTTCTTTATGGATGGTTTATAATTCATTTTATTGCTTCTGTTGTTTTGATTTATTTTGGATATTTAAAATGTTTTCCAGTTCCAGTATTTAAATGATCATTATAATTTAAAGTTTATTGACCTTGAAGAATATGTTCTTCCATTATTATGCCATTACCATTATGTTACTTGAAAATGGTCTCAAAACAACAATATTAATGTTTATCGCAGTAAATTCTGGGACAATTTATCATCCAGCAAAATTAGTTATCGTGAAAGTTCTAGTATCAATATCTGGTGTGTGAACGTTTCTAAGGAAAACATGAAATCGTTGTGGCCCACACGATATGACCTCAAGATATGCGCAGCGTGGACAACTATGGTTTATAGACAATTGTGCCCTATATAAGTACATCTAGTTTTTAAAGTTAGTAAGGGTGAGTTAGGAGTGAACATCACACTTTCCTGTCACTACACCCCCACCCCAATATCCACCCCAGATGAATCATCAGTTCATCTTTGAGCTGCAGTGTTGAGAGTGATTTCATTCTCCATTAATTTGAATAATCCGGCAACAAACTGAACCCAAGTGACTACACTGCTGCAGGACTCCATCAGTTCCTCAGTCCAGCAGAATGAGCTCAGGAAGGCAAAGCATCCAAAACATCTCAAGTGATTAACGTTCCCTAGGTAATGATGTCGATGGTAGACGTCTTTTCCTCGTTATACAATGTGTTCAGTGTTCTGTTGCTGTTGCCTACCTGAATGTCTCTTGTTAGAGAGCCAGTCTCCTATGAAACTGAAACTATGAACTTTGTAATTTAAACAAGTTGACACTAGGTTTGGGCAATATTTATTTAACACTGTTCAGACTTTGGTGAAAATATTTAATTAATGGTATTATTATCTACCTCTATAAAAGCCTGTGGTTTTGATTCACTACATATTACATGTCAGTTTAAGATCATAAAGTCTATAATGGATTTGTATTATATTAAAGGGGCACTATAGGCATATAGTAGCATTTTATAGCGCAGTCAAGTAACTGTTAACTTTTTTTTGTAAAAAATACTGTTTATATCATACTTGACTTTGTAATTTAATGCCTTGAAATTGGGCCTGTCTCTTTAAGAAGCTCCTGCTCTTTCTGAAACTCCACCCCCAGGAAGTCATCACATCACTCTTCTATTAACTTTTAGCAACATTTTACCAGCTTTGCACTGAGAAGTAACTCCTGTAATGAGGTCAGCTGATGCTCAGCTCCACCAGGTGTTTGCTAATTGCTGCTGGCTAGTCTGAAGGAGCTGAGTGGGGCGAGGGGTGCTCTACGAGGTGGAAACTCAGTAGCTTGAAAGCTGCAGCTCTAAGGAGGAGCAGCGCTTTGAAGGCGGAGCTAGATCCACCCAGGCATTTATTACATCTGAATGGTTGCCATGGGAGATTAAAAGATTTCTCAAACATGCATGAAAGAATGAAGGCAACACTCCAGGTATGTTTTAGATTAGTGAATAACATAACACGATGTAATGCTCAAGAATGTTAATTTTTTACATAATACTGCTCTTTAAGATGTTGTGGAACAAAGTCATCTAAGTCACATTTAAACAGATGAGCGTTAAAAACAAGTTCTTCATGTTGGTGTAAGGATGCAGAATCAGTGCCTCTACACAAGACGTGGCTGTAGAGAAAGTAATGCCAGGAAGTGCATTTTTTGGGGGGGTTATTTTTGTTTGAATTCATCCCATTAGTACACAGGCCTCATCAGGTCTTAGCAGGCTGCAAACCTTTCAGCTGAAGACTTGCTACCAAATGATCATGTGCACACTGTGACTCAGTGGGTCATCTTCGTATTCTTGTTGGTTTCCAGCATCGTTTTTGCTGGAAACGATGCATGTTGAAGTGCTTCAAGTTGCCTAAAATCTGTGTGTCAGGGTATGAATGTACACACACCAGGACTGCAGATGAGTCTGTGTGTATATATTTAGTCAACAGTGTCCAGGTTCAGTTAATTTACCACACAGAAGGCAAAACGGGCTCTGTCAGATTTTATCTTCATGGATCACAGGCTTTATACTTCTGCTCTGTCACATTCGTGTTGTCATGGTTAGAGAATGCCTCACAGTGTTTTTCCTGGTTTCAGCTTCCACTATTTCACTCTCCACACCTCTTGCTGAATTTGTAAGAGTTTTTATAATGGCATAATATATTTTTGTTAAAGCAAAGATTTACACTGATCTGAGGTTTCTGGCTGTTTTCTAGTCAATTTAAGTGGAGTAATGTAACTTAAAATCTCAGTTCTTAAGGCGTTTTCACTTAAAGCTGCAGAAGAAGGTCTTGGTGCTGTCAATCAAGCTTGTGCTGTGTGATTGAATCACACAGGCCAAAACAACTGCACCAAGAAGGAGGTGGTCTCTGTACTGTTCCAACTCTAGAGCCGATGACTTGCGATGTCAGTGTGATCCAACAGCCACCACGCTTATACTGCAAGCTTGAACCAGAGCTGATTTCCTGTCCCTTTGTGAGTTTAGCAGGGACAGACGGGTTCTTACACGCTGCAGTTAGCTCAAACCAGCTAGTAAGACGTAAATGGACCACTGCAGCGAGGACGAGCAGGAAGTCAACTCGTCTTGAAGGAATAAAGTCATGAGGTGGTGTGGATGTTTCAGCCCCTGAGGAGGACTACGGTGCCAGTTTACCAGGCCTCCAGGAATCCCTGTGCAGAACATGATGCCTGTTCAGGCTGATTGTTACCGGCACTGAAGTGGAGTGTTGTTGCACCTCATTACGTCCTAAATGAATTTTGCTGTGGATGTGGATTGTTGGGTTATGACCTGCTAGGACCGCTCGGGAAGAACAACCTGCAGAGGAGTCGAGTAGTGAACAGTTACAACTTTGATGTTTTTTGAGATGTAAAAATTTAACAAATATTCTAAGGATTATAAGTAACAAGTTATTGAATAAAGAGGTTCAGCTTTGTGTAATGTATTTTTTTGTTTTGTTTTGTTTTGTTTTCCTGGAGAAAAGGTTTAGTCTGGCTGTGTGTGTGTGTGTGTGTGTGTCCACCTACCTGCTGTCCTTTTACTGTTGGACATTTTGGACAAAATTGGTTAGCAAAGCAGAATCCCCATACAGTCCCACCGAACAGGAAGGCTGACAAAAGCTTCTTTGTGTGTGTTTGATGCGCCCTCTCTCCACACTTCACCTAAATATCGGACTTATAACCAAACTAATTATTGAGGCTGCACTTAGCTAACAAGTATTGGCCCTTTTAATCTTTTTATTGAAATTGCAGGTTGATTACATTCAAAATTGAGATTTGTCCCCATCTTCTGGACGCCAGCTACAATACAAAAAAAGAAAAAGAAAAAAAAAGACTGCCAGCTTTGTCTACTGGCACCACTGGTATAAAATCTGCTCAACTAAATATTTCTATAATATTTAGGTCTGGGGGCTGAAAGGTTTATTTTTTCTTTCCATTGGCTCCCTGTAGCTCAGACTTTAGAATACTTCCTTTAGTTTATAAATTGCTGAACGGCCCAGCATTACAATACTTTAGAGATCTTGTATCAATCTCCCAGAACCTCTTAGGTCTTCTGGTGATACAAACCAGAACCAATTGGTATGTGTGCTGTTAACAATAGTATCTCCTTTGTTGCCAACTTATCTCCGTTGTCGCTATACTTAGCAACTTTTCAGACAAAATAAATTGGTATTGGCTAAAATTGGAATTGGCACGTCAGGCTTCTTACAGATTGGCTAGAAAACTGCAACTGGTGAACCTATAATTAGCCAGGGGAGCTTTCTAATTTGTGTTTTGTCTTTATGTATTAATTCTATTTGCTGAATCACTAATTGCCTCACACGTTTATGTGTCCAACACCTTCCAAAGACAAACGGGTGCCAACACAAATGTTGTTTTCCCTTCTCCAGATATTACAGAGGAACGCACGGGGTCATAGTGGTCTACGACGTCACGAGCGCCGAGTCCTTCGTCAACGTCAAACGATGGTTACATGAAATCAACCAGAACTGCGACGACGTCTGCCGAATATTAGGTGGGTCTCGCGCCGCCGAAGGAGACCCAGCTGAAAGCAGAGACGATCAGAACCTGTGATGTGTTTCCTCGTTTCAGTGGGAAACAAGAACGACGACCCCAGCTCGAAGGTGGTTGAGACGACCGACGCGCAGAAGTTTGCGGAACAGATGGGAATCAGCCTGTTTGAGACGAGCGCGAAAGAAAATATCAACGTTGAAGAGGTGAGGCAGCTTCTTCTCGAAGTGCAGAGTCATTTTCTAAAAGTACTCCCACTTATGACAGAAACGATGCATTTTACTGGAGTTCACAACTGTGTTTTGATTTCTGAAGCCTTTTACAAATAAAAATCCAAAAGGCATGGCATGATTCAGTTTCACCTTAGAGTATCTACCAGCTTTTTACATCTAAACATTTACATTTTTCTCCATCCTTCTCTATATACAATAGTCCGATTGTCAGTTGTATTTAGCCCTGGACTTTGACTGGACTGTTTTCTTCTCGTCTCAGCAGTTTCTCCACTGTTGCCAACTGTATTTAGCAACTTTTCCGACAAAAACATCTGCCAAAATCGGGACAGTTCAGCCTTTTAAAAGATCGGTAATCAATCTTTTAAAAAATAACTGTAATCGGTGCAACTCCAGCTTTAATATTTTAGTTTATAATACAGAGGCCATGCTTCTCACTATCTGTGGCTGTCAAAGCAGACCAACATCAACACTGTACACCTATGTATGTTTTATATTCACCAAGCTTATGGCACATTGAGTGTTTTTCTGATGAACTTCTCTGTTCTGTTTACCAATTAGATGACTACTGAAGCTTACATTGCCTTGTATTTAGGGGTGTCAGAGTAAAGGGATTGAATGCAAATAGCTACTTCCTTTGTATGTTAAATATTTTTGCATGATTTTCACATTCACAATTCAATTCAGAAATATTGACTGAAGACGCTCTGTTTTCCCAAGACAGCCTCCTTTCACTTCATAGTTAATCTTCTGTTTGTTTTTGGTTTGTCATATAAAATTCCATTTGCTGTTTGAACATTGTTTTATATTTTTGTGTTGTATTAATCAGGCCTTCCAGGCTTCCATAAGTTTTTGTGTTTTTTTTTTTTTTCTTTTTAACTATCAAACTCACTGACTTTTATGCTGCTACACTAGAAATATTTGCAAGGAATATTACAGAAAAAAAGACGACAAGCATAAATACAAACATTTTGATTCCTTAAACTAAAAATAGTTCGATCTTTTTTTGTTTGTTTGTTTGATTTACTCTGATCAGATGTACTGTGATTTACATATTGATCACACACTGTTGATGCGTTCCAGTTGTGGTTGGAAATGGGAAATTAAAACTTCCAAGTTTGGAAGTTTTGGCTGGAATGCTCACCAGAAGTCACACTTTTAACTTAATGCCAAGTCAGGCTGAGTAGTAGAAGTAAGAAATACTGCCACCTGCAGGTGGGAGGTAGCACTCGGTGAAGCCCAAGGTTTTTGACCATTTTTGCAAAATATTTGCAAGAAACTCACATTTATGCACGGGCACAAAATAAAAGTGGGGATCTTTTAATCACTGTGATCGTGGAATTTATTAATTTAAAATAAATCCAGCGTTGCATCAGCCTCTTTCCAAAATGGAAAAAATAAAAGAAAGTCCTCCAAACACTTTGTAATTGTCATATTGTTGCTTTGCAGATGTTCAACTGCATCACAGAGCTGGTGCTAAAAGCCAAGAAGGAGGTTCTAGCCAAGCAGCAGCAGCAGCAACAGAACGACGTGGTCAAACTCACCCGGAACAGTAAACGGAAGAAAAAGTGCTGCTAGCAAAAGCGAGCGGTGAACGGCCGGAGGCATCTCCTCTCCACACACTCACACACCACACCATGGGACTCAGAGCATCTAAATTAAAGAGCAGATAAAGATTTAATGAATATACAGTTTAAAAAAAAGAAACAAAAATAAAAAATAAAATAAATGGAAATATTGTCCCCTTTGGACAAACTAATCATGAAGACTTTAAAAAAACAGAAAAGGAAAGAAAAAAAAAAAGAATTTGTACAGATTTTTATGAAACGTCAGATCAGGTTTTATTTGGAAGGCATCAGATAAGCACTGTTTGACCTGAGCTCCTCGTTTTCGTTGAAGAATCTGAAGCCGACGTCTGACGGACACAAAGCTCAGATTTCCGTCTGCGTACTCCGCCCCCCCCGTCTTACCCTCCTATCAGTATCTCATCTCTCCTTCCCGTTCCGCCGCACACAGGACGCTCCGGGCCGAGGCCGGCTCCGAACCTGAGGGGGGGAGGACTCGTTTCCTTTAGACTTTTTCATTTAATTAGTTTTTTTCTTCTTTTTTTTCTCTTCCCCATGGGCGGAGTGAGGACTTTGCGCATGGCTGCGAAAGAAAGAACTCCTCATGTGTTTAAAAGTGCGTACATTTCATCCGCCCGCCTGGCCAACAGATCATGAACTTCTCAGTTTCGTTGTCGGGGGAAACGAGCCCAACGATGAAGTTGATTAGCACGTTTAGCAGTTAACCTAAAGGACTGAACTGGTGTTTTCTCATGTTTTTCTTTTCTCTCTGTATTTTGCCAAGCTTCCCCTTCCTTAATCACTTATCTTCCAGTAGCGCTGAGCCAATGTTAACTGATCTCATGTTTTCCATTGTTTTTGTGTTTTATTTTCTCTGTGCAGCAGAGCAGGTGAACCACTCCCAGAGCTCCCATTGCACTGTTCACTGCAGTCTTACTTCCCCTTCCGTTTTGCTTTAAACCTTTTTTTTTTTTAACAAAACAAAGATACTGCCAATATTATAAAACAAAGAAAATCTATATAAATATATTAGCTCGGCAGAGCCTCTCATTGGACTGTTGCCATAGCGGCCGTTGGCTGGCCAGGATACAGGGTGAATCGGCGTCTGATGGGACCCTGTTGAGTCCTCAGGAAATGCTCCCTCCCTCTGTTCTTCTTGTTCTTCTTCTTCTTCTTCTTCTGTGTTGCTGCCGCCAGCCTTGTATTCCCTCATCGCCCACATATCAGCACCTCGCAGCGACCGACTCACCATCTGCAAGAAGAAACCCGCCATCGCTGTGTCCTCTCCTCCAGACCGGACTGTGGACTGGGGTTGTTTTCTTTCTGTTCTGTTTTAATTTTATGTAGTTTTTTTTATTGTTTTTTTGGACATGTAACTTTGTTTTGCAGATTTTTTTTTCTTTTGGTAAAAACTAACGAGAACTGACTGTGTTCTCGCCATCAACAGTGACTAATGCCATGTTTTGATCTCCATCACCAGCCCTCCCCCCTCCCTCCTCCTCAACCTGTTCAAGTGTTAGCAGTCAGTTTTCGGTGTCCATGGCGACAACATGGCAGAACGAGCGGCAGCACTGGATCCCCTGCATCTGGACCTGACTCATGTTTTCCCATCAGCATCTATTACTGACATTTATTGTTATTGTTTTTTTTGTTTTTTTTAATTGGGAGAGCTTTACTGAGATGGAGGAGGAGGAAATACTCTGAGCGGGTTCTGGTGGGTTCACACCAACAGGTATCAGAAAGCCCACACTTTGATTTCTCTCTACCGTGTGTATGTAGTGCACACATGGTGTATAGTGTATATATACAAATGTGTGTTTATATTCAATATAAAAGATACACACATGATTGGCGCACCAAATCGTGCATGTGCTGCACATGCCTCGTGTGCTGGGGTCATGAAACGACACACTCGTCAGCTGTGGTTCGCTGTACACTGGAGAAATAAAGATGTACTATTCAGTTTTCCCTACATGAATTAAATCAGTAATAAACGTTTTAAAGAAATAAATATTTGACACATAATGATTGATTTTTGTCCCGAGTTCATTTTAGCAATCTCTGTTTTTGTTTTTTTCTGAAGATGGTGTAAAGTTTGAATTGGTGTTTAGGTTGATTTTGAAGCCTGGCGAAAGCAATAAGGAAGCAAAAATAATTGCAGTTTAATAAATAGTGCACTAAATATATTGATATGACTGTCACCTTTCTAAAATAATGGCTTAACTTTTTTTTTTTAAATCACATCTTTTTTTCTCCAAAAGATCATTTATACAAAAACAATCACTTTTGGAAAAAACAACAACAAAAAAAACAACTTGGGCCACTTTTTAAGGACACATATCTTTTGTTCTGTAAAAAAACAATTTTGAAAATCCTAAAACAAAATCAAGAAATATAGCAGTCAGTAAGTGCTTCACTCACCTTTGTTTTTTAAATGTTTTTGTAAATTTGGTTCCCAACAAAATGTTCTTTCATTCTCGCTACTAGATCAGTTTTGGAGTGTGGAATTTTTTCATGTTTTTTTTCTTCATATGTTCTTGGTATAACACTAAAAGGCATTTTGCAGTAAGCGATATTTTGGTCTCATCTGGGTGAAAGGAAAAGGTGCAGCAGGGATGATGACAGCCTTGTCAAGCAAAATCCATTCAAGGGGAGAACGGAGGTTCATCAAGAGTCATTCTTGATGTGAAGCCACTCCTGTGCGTCAGACGTGTTGAACCCGGGCTCGGGAGAGAAAAAAAAACTGCTCTTGCTCAGTGGTCCAAAGTCCTTTTTTCAGATGAAAGTAAAATTTGCATTTCTTTTATTTTATTTTTTAAAATAATTTTCTAATTGATCTTCTGTAATAAAATTTTCTGAGGCACTAGATTTAAGGATTTCATTTTCTGTAAATCTTTAAAGTTACACAAAATGAAGGCTTGAACCATTTTAACTGGTGAATCTGATAGAGAAGGCCTTTTACAGTTGTAAACTATACTATTTTTTTAGATTTGCAAATATTTTTAACCCTCCCGCAATTTTAAGAGATGGGGTCATTTGGACCCCATAACTTTTTTACGGTGCTACACTGATTCCATGTGCGCTTATCCGATTGTGTGTGTGTGTGTGTGTGTCTTCAGGAATTGACGGTCTGACCAGACAATACCTCAACTCCTCCACCTCCACGCTGTCTGCCATTTGCAGCGTTCCTCCTGAGCATGCCACTAATTAAGTCATATTATTTCCTACTGTCTCATAAAATCCTAATAAAATACAGTAAAGTTTGTGTTTGCAATATAACAATATTTAGTAAAGTTTAGAAAATGATGGTGGTTAATATTATTGGATGAAAATGTCCACTGAATCTGGACCCTTACATGAAATATTGGAGGAAATGCTTTACTCAAAACAAATAGTTTTTTTGTCCTTCCAGAGACATTTTTTCTTTACTAATTTTTAATCAGCAACAATTTGTACAGTATATTCAAAGTGCTGTTTATATCTGATGCACTGTTTTTGTAATTGAGCAGAAGGATTAGACGGATCAGCAGCTCCATTTGTCCAACTGTGGGAACCACAAACACAAGCGCTTCCAACTCGAAGAGACTGAGACACGAGGATTGTAAAGAGTTTATTCGTACAAAAACAAGAATGCTAAGAAAATTGCATGATAAATATTTTTGAATAGTTTGAAGTATTTTGTAACTAAAACAGTGTCGTCAGTCAGTGGTGAATGGAAGCACTCACATGGAGTACAATGAGCCCACCGACAGCACTAAATTCGAAAACAACGTCGGACCGAGGGAGAGATGAGTAACACAAACACACTCAATGGGATCTCTGTGTTTCCCACTGCAACACACACTTCAACCTATGGTGGCCGGCATCAGGACGTCCAGCCAGACACACACAGAGACACTGGACAAGTTTTCAGATGTGAGGGAAAGAATTCATTCAGGCTGCAGTGTCAGAGACAAATTCAACCAGAAAAAAACAGACAGCATTTACATCAAAATAAAGTCAACAGAATCAAACATAACATTTTTTTCTCTTCTTTTTTCCTGTAAGATGTGACATAAAAAAACAAAACAAAGAAACTGAAGTTTAGTTCCAGTACTGACTCCAATATGTTGGCTAATGTGATTATTGGTAACATAAAAACACTGACTGTGATCATCTCTGCTGGCCAGTATTATGTTATAAACTGATGCTTGAGGTTACTTTTTTTTTTTTTTAATTGGGTTGATTGTGTCGTTTTTGCTTTACCTTAAAGAGAAATAGCGTCTCCTTTTGCTATGTAAGTTATGGAGTAAACTATTGTTTCAGGACAATATTGATAAAAAAAAACTCTTATCAAGTCTATCTTAAGTAAGTAAATGTTTACACTAAAAGTGATTATTCACTAGTCTGACTAAAACCTGGAAATAACCTACTGGTTCATTTTCAAAACTGTTGTCTCTTGAAATGGCTCTTACAGGGACTGTCGATTGTTGAAGTTATGTCAAATGTTTTTAATTTGTTAATATTTTACCTTAATTCTTGCATACAGTACATAAGACTTTCTGTGTCTTCATTTACTAAAACATCCAGCTGATCCTGGAGGCAGCCAAGAAGAGCCAAGATTAAAGTGAAATTCTGACATCTTAAAAATAATTTTACTTAAAAAAAAAAAAACATCATTGAGGTTTATGCAGATTTTATCATTTGAGTCTATTAATCATTGTCATGTATGGCTTGGATGCTTATTTACAAAAAAAAATCTATTATGGAGGTAGGAAGTGATGCAGCGCTAAAGATCTTCCTGACTACTCAGAGTGAAACATGGAAATGTTTCCGGTCAGTATAACTCTGATATATAAAAACAAACACAGAGGTTATAGTGTACACCATTTTAACATGTATGCCTTAATTTTCTATTAGGTAGGTATGTATAAATACTTAACATGTTCCATTCTCAGTATGTTTCACAGAGGAAGACAGTTGGTGTTGCACAGCCTCCAACCTCCATTTCCCTATAAAGACTTAAACCATCCAATGCAGTTGTGACAGGTTCATAAAAATATGACCAAAGTCACTTTAAATTTCTTGTAATTGAATGGAGAGACGCACAGAGGTACAAGTTACCTTTGGGCTTGGCTCTTCTCAGACTAGCCGTTAGCTTCAGGCTCTACGATTAGCTGGTCTCAATTTATGCCAGATGAAGATAATTATGTAGTGCAGTCAAGATATTAGCTGCTCGTACATTTTTAACAGAACCTCAGTCCCAGTTCTTTTCATTTTAAGTCATTACCAATAACAGATTACCTGAAAATCACAAGGCCCATACATCCCTTGAAAATGAGATCTAGATCTCAATGGGAATTAGCATACTTGACTTTTAGGGCTGTTTATTCATGCTAGCTAGCTTTGTGTTTAAATAAGCTAGGCTATCTTACCCCTAAAACCAGGGACACAGCTAGTTAGGCTCTATCCCTGAAGCATCAAAGCACTATAGCTTGATAGATTTGAATGTGGGTGGTAACATTCACAGTGATGCTAAAATATAAACTTTAGCTAGCTGCGTACACCCCTTTCTAAATTCCAGTATTTGTTAAAATGAGACAAATTAAGCTAAGATAAATCTTGCTAAACATTTGTTTACATGCAGAAGCATTTAACTGCCAGAACAAGGAAATAAAGAAATACAGGAACGGTATCGTTATAATGAAATATGAAACTCATAAAACATTATAACAAGAAGGTTTCTTCTTTTAGTGGGATGCTGCTCCTGTATTTATTCACTAGCTTGGGTAGTTAAACACTTCTGTAAAAAAAACAAACAATAGAATAATATATAAATCTATTTCTTTTCTTATAGATCATTTAAATGTGCAGACATTTTAGAATTTTGTGTGTAGGTCCAGTAAATTGCATCATATAGATAAAGAAGTTGAATAAATAATTTGAATTTATGAAATTTCTCTCACTGTGTGAGACCAAACAACAAAAGAGGAAAGAAAAAGAAACCAAAAGATACTTTGTTCCATCGAAGGAGTTTCAGTTCACAAGACATAAAAACAGTCGACAAAAACATTGTACAGATATGTCTTTCTACAAAAAGATTTTCTGTCAAAAAGTATGCTTTTTCTTATAAATATATCATCCAAACCTATTTGTCATTTTTATAAAAAAATCATTCTTTGGGTTGATCCTTCCCAACAACCAGCTGAGATGACGTGAAGACACCTGCATAGGTTTGCACAGCTTCATTAAACATGAGCTCAAACACACACAGACATGAGACATTAATGTGCCACACAGAAAATCATCCACACTCAAAGATCTGAGCTCGCCTCGTTGTGTTTCGCCAGTGGAGTCAGAAATGCCCCCCAAGTATGGAAGCCCGCAAGCTAAGAAATCAAAGTGCCTGTGAAATATTGAAGCGAGAAATATGGAGGTAGACCATCTCCAGTAGGAGTGAATGCAAACGGTCACGTTGAATGCTGACAGCTGTGGTACACTGACATGCTTTTAACCGGTGGGATTCATAGTTATTGTTCATATAATAAATCCTAACCCCTTCTCAAGCTGATGTAAACAAGAAATTTGGTCAACTAGGAAGATGACTGACATCACGGAGACAACACTCAGCAGTGCTTTTTCTTCAAATGATGTCCATGATTTGAGCAGTAGGAAAACAATACCACTAAGATAGATTTAAGGAGTTCTTCCACCCCCACAAAGGTTTATTCATCTGTCAGGGTCGAGGATGGAGAGTCTCTTGAGGTCGTGACAACATCCCACAAACTCAAAAGTTCTTTTTTTAATTTAGTTTTCCTTCTGTTGCTTCAACCCAATCCTATCCTATTTAAGCTGAATATTTCAACGCCATGTTGATAAATTCTTAAACAAAGGACGGAAATTCATTAGAATGTTTTTTTAAATACAAAAGAACTAAGAAATTAAAATAAAAAAAATATTTATGTTCCCAAAGAAACTATAACAGGCCGGAGAATTTCACCAGGAGGCTGGCTGGCTGGCTTCACGTTCCCTTTGGGCTGTTGACTGGTTTAGATGGGCTAGTGTGGCTAAGTACTCCCTGGTGTTTACAATAAAATTGTTAAAACAAATTAAAAGTAATGTATTACAATTTGTGAAATTTTCAACAAAACTGGCGCCAAACAGTCAGGAGGAAATCCAGTCTCTCCAAAGGGCTAACTTCTCACAACCTTGTTCACGTCATGTCTCACATGGTTCATAATGACTGACAGACGTCTTGCCACAACATATTGTTTACATTTTGTGAATATGTTATTACTACTACGCTGTACGTCCACCACGGAAATGCCAGAATTTTAGCTATAGTTCTTGGTGTAACATCTGGGTTCAGCCCCGGCTATGAACGCTAATCAAGATGTTGTAAATCTTAAGTTTTAATTATTCCCCAACATTGATTTAGATTATCTGACGCAAGAGTGCAACCTTAGAAATTAAACAATAATTGTAAAAACCAATTGTAAACCAATAATTGCAAAATATAAAACCTCAACACAGTCCAGGAAGCGTTTCTCAACAGACCTTCTGTACTTAGCAAATAACGTAGGAGAAGGGGCTGGTTTTTATCAGGCTGGCTGTTTGTTCAAAAAAAATAAATAAATAAAAAGTTGTTGCACTTAGAAACTCAGTCTGAGATCTACTGCAATCAAAGCAACTAGCGACAATAGCTAAGGTAGTCAGAGGTTTCTTTAATTTTTTTCTTCTTTTTTTTTTTACATTTTTAGAACTGCATTTTTAAAATGCCCATAAGTCAGTCCATCCATCCATTATCATACACTCTGGTCCCCAGTGGGGTCAGGAGGAGTGCTGGTGCCTATCTCCAGTGGTCACCAGTCCATCACAGTGCCCGTTAGTCATCCCCTCCATTTATATTCTTTCATTTGGGAATTGACCTTTTCCAGTTGTGTTGAACACGCCACGTTCACGTCCGGTTTTTTTCCCTGACATATGAATAAACCTCAGAGACTCCCCATCGTTGTGTTTACTCTGTCACTGCCAGAACTTCTCTTTACACTCTGAGCTCTACCTTAATACTTCAAACTTCTGCCTTTCCCCAGACTCCTCGGCCTGATAACTGAGATGCATACTGTACATGCTGAAATGCTTTAACATTGTTTTCCACCTCTACAGAGTTGGCAGTGGGTTTTGTAGGCACTACAAGGAAACCTTCCTCTGTGGAGGTAAACTTTGTGACCCTGTCCTGTTCTGTAAGACCAGAAAGCAAAGCGCTCTTTAGGGTGGATTGCTGAGCCAAAGCCTCTGGGGAAGTGTTGATTTTTATTTTATTTTTTTTTTACCTTCATTCATTTCCTTTCAGTAAGGAGCAGAGCAATGGGACAGATAAAGTGCAAAATGATCTGAACCTCCCCCCCAACATCAGCGCCTGTCTACCACCGCCTGTCTTTGGCTGAGCTGTTTACCCATACACTCCCTCACCTGCGTCTGTCTCTGCGTGTCTCTGCTGTGCTTTAAGGGCCAGTTCCAACAGGGCTCAGTTCTTTTTGAAAAAAGAGAAAAGTCTCTTGTCCCGCTCAGAGACGCGGCGAGCTCGCCTCGGGGACTGACTCCTTGACGATCCGGACAGCGCGGCGTGGACCGAGCGCCACTCGTCCTGGTGCTTGTCCATCAGCTGCTGGTCAATCACTCTGTGCATGTCGTCCTACAGCCAGAGACGGCAAAGTGAACGAGAGAGAAGGGAACCGCAGAGAAACATAAACACAGATAGCGCCAGCCTGTGGGTGAGGTGGGGTGGGGGTGAGATGTGAAACGACTGGACTCTGTCAAGTTAACTGCTGGTGTAATAATTCAAGAAGTACTGAAACAACAAGTCAAAATGCACAGTGTTGAGGTCTGATGTAACTCATAGGTTAAGTTAAAAACGAGTATAATTGAAGCAAAAGCTAATACCGTTTAACAGCGACTACTAAAAGCAGTTCTATTCAATGAATTTATCCGTTTTCTTCCATCATTGTGGAAGAAATTTAGCTCAAATGTTGTGTCCTGTGTTGTTAAGTTCACGGAGTCTCGATGTCCCACCACAGCAGTTCCTCCAGGGTGAGTTTGGATAGATTGTTGCAACTCCTATTCTGTCGTAGTTTGGGGCCATTAGCTGCGTCTTTGTTACAAATGTGCGCAAAACTTTGTTGGTATTCTGTTAATGTCAAAAAGACATAATGTCGCAGTTGCTGTGTTTCCATTACATAAGAAACTCACATGACTAAGTGTGTTCACGTATTAAGTCAATTAAAAACCCGTCACCCTCCCACCACTTCCTGGTGTCTTCTTCATGGTTTGCAGCAGTGGCAATATTGGGTTGTGGTTTGTGTGATGCGAAAAACACAGTTGGACCACAAATTTAGCTGAGACGTCTAGGAATCCCTGTATGGACGTAACGAAACAAGCTAACATGGACGGTTCGTATCCTTTTCAACATTTGACTGAAGACAAGTTCATTTTCACCTGCTGCACATTGAGGAGTGTGCACAAACATATTTTTCACAAACTCTCAATATGTGCTTAAAAATTAAGCTATTTATTAGGACTGATCATTCAAATAACTGTCTACTAATTTAGTAACTAATTGTTAGCTGGAGTACAGACTCAAATGAAGGCGATGTGCTGAAAGGACAGATTCAGAGCAATTCATCCAAAACTGTACAAAAATAAGAACATTTTGCATTTAAGATAGAACCCTTTGACTTTAAGTATGCTGTACCCAAAACTCCTCAAGTGCTCTAGTTTCAGCTCCACTTGGTTTAAATTGTGTAGAAAAAAAATCTCCTATCCGGCATCTTTTGCTACCCAATTATTGGTCGGTTAATCTAAAAATAATCAACAGATCAGCCTCATGCTGTACGGATAAGTCAAGCAGAAATGCTTGAGCTTTTCACATGTTGATGTTGGAAGGATTTTTCACCCCCTGTAGATGCGTCGTTTGCTACAAATGATCAAATGTTCACTAAAGGAATGTTATGTTACTGCATATTAATGAAATGTTTATTTTTCTTTTTGAATTATTTATTCATTTTCATCTTTTAATATAGTTGTAATATTGTATAAAAGTACCATAATACAAAATGTGACAATTTTTTTTATCCAATTAATCAGAATAATCTATAACTAATCTAATGTTTAGTTGCAGCACTACTATTTATATTTATAGGCTTTCTTGTTTTACATGTTTAAAAATAAGTCTAGTCATTATGAACTCCAGGCTCCTCTTTATGTTTGGCTTTCAGCCACCAGAGGGCTCTGACAGGCTGGAAGACCATTAAAAAGAAACACTCAGCACATAAAAACACATTTTTCCACAGCAGAAACACATTCAGTGCCAGCTTGCATGTGAAGCGGCACCAATATAAAACCATCGGTCACTAAATTGTGACCAATGTCTCCTAACAAAACTTAAAGTGTTGCAGTGGGGGGAGAGAGAGATAGAGAGAGAGAGAGAGAGAGAGAGAGAGGGTAGGTGGAGCAGGGATGATGAAGATGTGGATGGGTTCTAGCAGCCTGAATGAGCAGATCTTCAGCATGAAATGACTCGGCGTGCCATGGTCAGGTTAGAGCGGTGAGGCAGCGGCTCAGGGCTCACCTCTAAGGCAGAAGGGGGGGAGGTACCACGGGGGGAGAGAGGGTGGTACTGAAGTTGAGAAAGGCCACTAGATCAGAAACCACAAGAGCCAAACAGTAAAGAGCCCTGAGGAGGCGAACTGTGGGCGAGGAGAAGAGAGGAAAGAGCTGCTGGTTACAGAGGAGAGAGGGTGGGGAGGGAGACGGTGACGTCTCCCCCTACTGGGCGCCATCACACACAGCAGGTAAATATTAGGGCAAAGATTCTGTTAGCGGATTTAAAGCTACACTACGTAACTGTTTAGCAAAGATATGTTCTTCACATATTTGTTAAAACTGCCACAATGTGGAGACAAAACATCAAGCTCCTCCACCTCTTTAGAGGACCGCTGCTGACGAACTGCACCGCTCCCGGTCAGAAGCAACAAATTATTTTACTGCAATGGATTCCCAAAACTGTTTTTGGGTGCAGGAAGATTATTTTGGAAGACATCCCACTTGGACTTTCTGATGTTCCTGGTTCTGGATGCATTGGGAAACCCTTCTTGGACTATGGTCAAGGACACGTGTCCACCATCTTGTCTTTATTAAATCTTAGACTTGGACTACAAAATGATGAAAATATGTAACCGTACATGTAACTTTCTTTGGTTTCTCCTTTGGACTGCACTGCTGCATTTTTGTTTTGTGTTATGTTTTGTTCTTAAAAACAAAAATTAATGAATATATTTTTTGGGGGAAAAAAAGCAACCAATCAGTGCCAGGAGGAAGGTTTTAGTGCTGTCAATCACTCTAGTGTACGCACTGAGAATGTCCTAACGGCGGAGAAACAACTTGCAGTTACAGGAAAACTGTTTATCCGCCGTGATCAGTTGCTATGCTAACTAGCATTAGCATTCATAGCAGGGTATGTTGGTTGTTTCTGACTGGTGTATTAATGCAGTTAGCACTGGTAGCACTGGGAGGAGGTAGAGGAGCTTTTTCACAGATTATTATACATTACTGTCACGACATAATGATGATTTTAACAAATATGTAAGAAAAAAAAACTTTTTTATAAAAGTTATGTACTGCAGCTTTTAGTCACAAATACGAGACTAGCTAGAGGAAGGGAATCGTGATGAGGAAAGTTAGTCTCAGTTCACTCAAATGGTGAATAAATGCACTTAAAAAAGCTGCCTGAACAGGTTGAGTTGCACTACACATACAATTTTTTTTTTTTCATTTTTAAAAAGCTGCTCCTTTGTTTACTTCCTGTCCTCTCTGACCCACCTGCCAAGCCTCCAGCTGCTGTGACAGGTTGAGTTTCTGCTGGATGGCGTCCAGAAGCTGGCTGTTCAGAGACATGATGTCTATTTTACATTTAGCCAGCTCCATTTCCACAGCTTTCTTCCTGCAATGCAGACACACACACACACACATACAAATACAGACATATTGAGTAAGAAGACAGGCTTCAGTATTTTTACATTTGCATAAACAAAAGCATAAGCTTTGTTTGAAACTGTTGCCAATCTCTACTATACTTCATGTAGATAAAATATGAAAGTGAAGATTAAAAACCCATTTTTACATCAAGTCTCAAGACAACATGTGATCGACCAACACAAAGTAGTGCGCAGTTTAACCAGAGAACATTATGAATAATGTCTTCATGATACTGTTGTAAAACAGAGGGTTTTCAGTCAGAGGCTTCTTCAGAGCAGCTGTAATGCAGACAGCTACAGGAGAACCTTCCGGCTCAGCATCAGCAATATAAATATTTAGTTTGCAGCTAAATGTTAGTTAATTTAGAGCTAACTAAAACTAAATTAAAACTAAATATTTAATATAGAATTGAGAACTAAATATTTAAATTGTGAATGAAATATTTAATTGGAACTCTGATAATTGTAATGTATGAATAACGAGGTGAAAACATGACTTTGAAAAATAAACATCCACATTTCTTTCTCTGACAGGTTAAATAAACCTAAATATTGCTGCCGTTTCTTTTTTGTTGCCTAACTTTACGATGGCCACCCCGCTTATAACGAGTCAACATAAACCTCTTGAAGTACATTTAGTTATATCTGTATTGTTTGTGTCAGTGTGCTGTTCTGTGTTTGACCCTACTTGGCGATGGCGTCGTCTCGGTCTCTTATGGCGCTCTGGAGCTGCTCACTGGGTTCTCGGACGTCCGCCATCGCCCTCATTCGCTCGTTCTCTTCCCTCAGAGAGCAGATCTCAATGGAGAGCAGCGCCATCTGGAGGTCGCACAGGAGGAACAGAGGGGAGTTGAGAGATGAACACTTTGTGCATTCCAAACAGCTTGGCTGGCACGGTTTAGTCAGAATGCTGCTCATGTGTGAAATAATGATTTGACCCAGTTAAAGTGCAGCTGACGTCAGACGGATGTTTGCAGGACTTGTTTTCGAGCAAAGAGAAGAAAGTCGGTTGCCCTGGTGGAGTGAAGGCAGGTTGGAGTCATGTCCTACATAACAACCCTTCATGAGTTTCCCCATCAACTCTGCTATTCTTGGACCTAAGACAGACATTCTTTTAGAAGAAACTTCCGCATACGATCTACCTCACAAAACTCTGAATAAAGTCCAACAGAGTGAGTGAGAGTGTTAAAGGGGCAGTATTGTGTATTTTCCAGCCATGTAGTGGTATTTTATAGCACAATCAGGTAACTTTCTTAACTTCAGTTGTTGTGAAAATGCCATATATATCAAATATGAAAAAAGAAAATAAACTTTGTAACGTAATTGGGACTCTGTCGCTTTAAAAAGTCCTGCTCTTCCTGACACTCCACCTTCAGGAAGTCATCATGGCTCCTCTATTCACCCTTTAAGAACATTTTTACCAGAGTTTAACTGAGAAGTAGCTGATAATGAGCTCAGCCACATGCACAGTTCTACCAGGTGTTTACTAATTGCTGCTGGCTAGTCTAAAGGAGCTGAATGGGGGAGTCACCCAGCTAGGAAATTTGGAAACCTCAGCTATGAGGAGGAGCTGTGTCTCGAAGGCGGAGTTAGATCCACCCAAGAGTTTTGTACAGCTGAATGGTTGCTATGGAGATCAAAGGATTTCTCAAAGAATCGATCCAACACTACTGGAATGTTTTAGATAAGGGAGTAATGCAACAATGTTTTTGACACTGCTCCTTTAAGCTGAGCATCAGAATACCTGATTGTGCATCTGTAGCAGCTCCTCTTCGTTGCCGCGTGTTTTGTGCTGCTCCGATTCATAAAGCTCTCTGACCTCCTGCAGTTCTTCTCCCATCTTCCTCACCTGCTCCTCTAGTGCCTCCTCATCACTGCGCCGTGAACCCTTCCAGAAGGAAACAAAAAACCACTTCACAACACACAGCCCGGGGAGGTGTACAGTCACCGCTCAGATGTCAATAGTGCTTCTTTTTTCAAGAAAAATATTGCACAGGGTCAGTTTCAGAAAAGTTTCTGCACATGGATCCATACAAATCCGCCCCTGACATTGTTTTAAACATGCCAAACCCACAGGGGGCAGTGTAGTGCAAAGTTAAAACGTATCTCAGCCAATAAAATTGCTTCAAAACAACCATGATTCGTGTAAGGAATTAAACATGGCGCCAGGAGGTTAATTTGTGTGGAAACATGTAGATTGAATTACTTTTAACTAGCATATGAGAATATAGAGTTAATAAAACACAAGACAGCGTTGATTAGGAATCATGTCACAGCAAGTATTTGTTGCAGGCTAATGCGCTGGACCTTTAATCTTCGTTTTCCCACCAATGCAGTTTTCTCAAATATCCACTTTGGTTGGAGTCTTTAGTAATAAGTAAATGCATAAAAATGCATTTGTTTTCCCAGATATCCTAGCAGTTAGGTTTAGCCTGAATGGCAAAGAGTTATGTACTGCGGAAAAAATATTTACTACTTGGTGCCTCTTAAAAGAACCTCACTCAACTCAAAATGTAATTTAAAAAAAATAAATAAATGAATTTAGAATTTGAGCCAGAAAGCCAGCTCTGATCCTTTACCGTAGACTCATTCCCATCCAGCAGATTCTGTGTTAACCTCCGTAGCTCTAATAGGCTGGTGTGAAGGCTCCCTGTAGGCACATCCTTGACCGAGGACGTCTCCGAGGACTCATCCATGGAGGAGTCGGTGGAGAGTGCCGAGTCTGTGACATCGTTTCCCCGGAGATGGGAACAGAGCGAGCGGACTTCGCAATAGGCCTCCCAAAGTTGTAGACGCAGCTATAACGGGAAGGGTTTAGATGTTAGCGGTCCATGCTTTCAGCTAGCAATACTACACGGAGAGCGGACGAGTCAGGGCTACCTGTTCCCTCTCCTGCTCCTGCTCCTCCTGCTCCATGCTCTGCTCTATCTCACACAGCAGGTTGGACGGGTGGGGGCTGAGAGTTTGAAGACTGTGCTCCTCAGTTAGCTCGGCCAACTTAGCCGTCAGTTGTCTGTGGGACACCTGGACCTCCTGAAGCTCCAGCTGGCTTTGTCGCAACTAGACATAACAGAGCAGTTAAATCTTTTAATTTGTTGCTATCATCCATCTGAAAAAAAAAAAAAAACTCTCAGTGACATGCAAAAAAAGTTGATTTATACAACCATGTCTATGATGTAGACGTTTCCCAAACTTTACAAGTCTTAATGGTGTCCTTCAGCCTGAGTCTATATTACTGTGACTAGAGATCAGGTGAAGTGAAATGGAAAGATTTGGAAAGCAAATAACAGTTGATAAAAAATAATGACTAAAACTCTGATCTGTTCTGCCGCAAAATAGTCTGGCAGCTTCATTTCAGTTAGCTTGTTGTTAGCTTGAGGATAGTAATTTTATGTGAATTAGGAGAGAAGAAAGGTGCTATTGGCATCACTATGGTTACCACCAACATAGGTATATGGCTGAAAAACATATCACAAGACAAGCTTTTCAGTCAATTGATAATTATTGATTTTTGTTTTTGTTTTGTGGTGATGTAACCTTCCCTGTTTTATCCACAATTTCCTCTCCAACTCTTGTACTTATTTTCTCACTTTACTCCACGCCTTGTGTTAAAACAGGCAGCACAGAGGTCCCTTCCCTCCAAGAAAACTATAACTAAAGTTGTTTTCTTATTTTGCACAGCTTGTTTTAACATCTGGAAAAGGAACTTTCCAGATAACAGTGAGCGTTTCCACTGGTCTGTGTCACATCAGTAGCGTGGCCCCCTGAGACCTTTGCTGTGTGGCAATGCCTTAAGATGGAAAGGGCTCGGTGATGAAATCAATAACGAATGAGATCAACAAGACAAAAATGTTGAAATTGTGGATTCAAAAAAACTCAGTCACACTGAAAACTGACTGCCTCTTTGCAAGCACTTGATTTATTTCCCAGTAAAAAGTCCTGAAACGGTTACTATTGAACTTGACTACACCAGAAACACAGCTGACAAAAAACATCCAACAAGACAGGAGCAGAAAAGTTTGTGGAAAAGCAAACAAAATCTTGTGAAATTCAAAATGTTTGGTCCTAAGTATTGAATTAGATTAAATAGCTATTAAGACCCCTTTGGCCTGGATTCACCTGAAGGTCCTTCTCGTGGCACTGCTTCTCAAGCACCAGCGTCCGCTCCCGCAGGTCGTCCACGGTGTTCTGCAGCAGCTCGTTCTCCTCGATCATGGCGGTCACCCGGCGCTCCAGCTCCATCTTCCTCTCCGACAGCATCTTAATCTAACATGTCACATGGAGGTGGTTAGACACTATGCAGCAGAATACTGAGAGCTGAGTGGAGAAACTTGGTTGCTCGCAGAAAATCAAATCATGGAACTGATTAAAGGCTACGTTTGTTTTTTCTGGGTTTTTTTTTTTTTTTACCTCTGGAGCAAGCTGGGCTCTTGCACAAGATTAAAAAGTACTCCCACTGGTCTGAAGAATGTGTGTTGCCTAGCACGAGTGTGGGTGTCGGTTGCCACCCTCGTCCTCAGGAATGCTCTGGTATCCTTAAGCATCTACGCAAAGCTTGGTTTGAGCCTGTTCATTACCCTGCCACTTCAACGGCCTTCAACCGAAGCCTTTCAGAATAACAACCCTTTTCCCCCCTGAATCTGCCCGAGCAGCTCCCCCCATTAAACAAAAATCACATCTTGTTCCTTTTTATCCCCTGACCTACATCTGGTAACCTACTTCACAACGCGGCCGCTCGAAGGCGGATCTGTTGTGCTTCTCTGCCGTTCGAAGTTCTGCACTGTGACATCCTGGGTTTTTACCTTTTTTAAAATATGTGTTTTCATGCAAAACAGACTGGAAAGTCGTTAGTCATCAGCACATGTCATACGAAGGCAACTCGCAGGGAAAGTGGGAGCATCCAGACATTGCAGCATCTCGGCTAAATATAGAGCAGTAGCCTCTTCGCCCAATTATAGCGCAAGCTCTGCAGTCTGGGTGTTTTCTCACTGCAACAGAATAGCTGAACTCGCAGAGCTCCTCATCAACACATATCATGACCACACCTCCTGCTCCTGTTGACACATTTGCCATGATTGATGCCAAAAAGAAAGACACCAGCAAATAGAATTGCGTATGTTATCATGACATCTACCGGACAAAAACATGAAGGATGTTCCCTGAAAACAGGGTACTTGTTAGAGGCAACACTGTAAAGAGGGACACAGACGTCACATGCAGCATGCAGTCTGACGGAACCACTCACTTCGAGCCCTTGCTGCTCCAGTTGAGACAAAAGGAGAGGGAAGCAGCAACAGAGAGACAGAAATGTTAAGATAAAAGAAGACAAGATGACACTTCAGTAATAATCCCATCCTTGTCATCTGTTCTCTGAGAATTAAACTATGACTGGAAACTTTAAAGCAAACATCAGCTACAGGCTAAACTTTTTTTCTGCTCTTTTTTTTCTTTAGCAAACAGTATGCTAGAAACAGTGACTTATTTGAATCATGTTTTACAAGGAGTTTTAATCTGCACCTCTCATTAGAAATGCAGAATCTCAAGGTTTTGCAGCATAAACTCTGAGTTTTCCAATCAGTAACAGCAGGAAACTTAATCGCTAACCGGCCACTAGTAAAACAACACTCTTTATGTGGAANGTCCCCAGTGGGGTCAGGAGGAGTGCTGGTGCCTATCTCCAGTGGTCACCAGTCCATCACAGTGCCCGTTAGTCATCCCCTCCATTTATATTCTTTCATTTGGGAATTGACCTTTTCCAGTTGTGTTGAACACGCCACGTTCACGTCCGTTTTTTTTTCCCCTGACACATGAATAAACCTGAGAGACTCCCCATCGTTGTGTTTACTCTGTCACTGCCAGAACTTCTCTTTACACTCTGAGCTCTACCTTAATACTTCAAACTTCTGCCTTTCCCCAGACTCCTCGGCCTGATAACTGAGATGCATACTGTACATGCTGAAACGCTTCAACATTGTTTTCCACCTCTACAGAGTTGGCAGTGGGTTTTGTAGGCACTACAAGGAAACCTTCCTCTGTGGAGGTAAACTTTGTGACCCTGTCCTGTTCTGTAAGACCAGAAAGCAAAGCGCTCTTTAGGGTGGATTGCTGAGCCAAAGCCTCTGGGGAAGTGTTGATTTTTATTTTATTTTTATTTTTTTTTTACCTTCATTCATTTCCTTTCAGTAAGGAGCAGAGCAATGGGACAGATAAAGTGCAAAATGATCTGAACCTCCCCCCCAACATCAGCGCCTGTCTACCACCGCCTGTCTTTGGCTGAGCTGTTTACCCATACACTCCCTCACCTGCGTCTGTCTCTGCGTGTCTCTGCTGTGCTTTAAGGGCCAGTTCCAACAGGGCTCAGTTCTTTTTGAAAAAAGAGAAAAGTCTCTTGTCCCGCTCAGAGACGCGGCGAGCTCGCCTCGGGGACTGACTCCTCGACGATCCGGACAGCGCGGCGTGGACCGAGCGCCACTCGTCCTGGTGCTTGTCCATCAGCTGCTGGTCAATCACTCTGTGCATGTCGTCCTACAGCCAGAGACGGCAAAGTGAACGAGAGAGAAGGGAACCGCAGAGAAACATAAACACAGATAGCGCCAGCCTGTGGGTGAGGTGGGGTGGGGGTGAGATGTGAAACGACTGGACTCTGTCAAGTTAACTGCTGGTGTAATAATTCAAGAAGTACTGAAACAACAAGTCAAAATGCACAGTGTTGAGGTCTGATGTAACTCATAGGTTAAGTTAAAAACGAGTATAATTGAAGCAAAAGCTAATACCGTTTAACAGCGACTACTAAAAGCAGTTCTATTCAATGAATTTATCCGTTTTCTTCCATCATTGTGGAAGAAATTTAGCTCAAATGTTGTGTCCTGTGTTGTTAAGTTCACGGAGACTCGATGTCCCACCACAGCAGTTCCTCCAGGGTGAGTTTGGATAGATTGTTGCAACTCCTATTCTGTCGTAGTTTAGGGCCATTAGCTGCATCTTTGTTACAAATGTGCACAAAACTTTGTTGGTATTCTGCTAATGTCAAAAAGACATAATGTCGCAGTTGCTCTGTTTCCATTACATAAGAAACGCACATGAATAAGTGTGTTCACGTAATAAGTCAATTAAAAACCCGTCACCCTCCCACCACTTGCTGGTGTCTTCTTCATGGTTTGCAGCAGTGGCAATATTGGGTTGTGGTTTGTGTGATGCGAAAAACACAGTTGGACCACAAATTTAGCTGAAACGTCTAGGAATCCCTGTTTGGACGTAACGAAACATGCTAACATGGACGGTTCGTATCCTTTTCAACATTTGACTGAAGACAAGTTCATTTTCACCTGCTGCACATTGAGGAGTGTGCACAAACATATTTTTCACAAACTCTCAATATGTGCTTAAAAATTAAACTATTTATTAGGACTAATCATTCAAATAATTGTCTAATAATTTAGTAACTAATTGTTAGCTGGAGTACAGACTCAAATGAAGGCGATGTGCTGAAAGAACAGATTCAGAGCAATTCATCCAAAACTGTACAAAAATAAGAACATTTTGCATTTAAGATAGAACCCTTTGACTTTAAGTACGCTGTACCCAAAACTCCTCAAGTGCTATAGTTTCAGCTCCACCTGGTTCAAATTGTGTAGAAAAAAAATCTCCTATCCGGCATCTTTTACTATCCAATTATTGGTCAGTTAATCTAAAAATAATCAACAGATCAGCCTCATACTGTATGGATAAGTCAAGCAGAAATGCTTGAGCTTTTCACATGTTGATGTTGGAAGGATTTTTCACCCCCTGTAGATGCGTCGTTTGCTACAAATGATCAAATGTTCACTAAAGGAATGTTATGTTACTGCATATTAATGAAATGTTTATTTTTCTTTTTGAATTATTTATTCATTTTCATCTTTTAATATAGTTGTAATATTGTATAAAAGTACCATAATACAAAATGTGACAATTTTTTTTATCCAATTAATCAGAATAATCTATAACTAATCTAATGTTTAGTTGCAGCACTACTATTTATATTTATAGGCTTTCTTGTTTTACATGTTTAAAAATAAGTCTAGTCATTATGAACTCCAGGCTCCTCTTTATGTTTGGCTTTCAGCCACCAGAGGGCTCTGACAGGCTGGAAGACCATTAAAAAGAAACACTCAGCACATAAAAACACATTTTTCCACAGCAGAAACACATTCAGTGCCAGCTTGCATGTGAAGCGGCACCAATATAAAACCATCGGTCACTAAATTGTGACCAATGTCTCCTAACAAAACTTAAAGTGTTGCAGTGGGGGGAGAGAGAGATAGAGAGAGAGAGAGAGAGAGAGAGAGAGGGTAGGTGGAGCAGGGATGATGAAGATGTGGATGGGTTCTAGCAGCCTGAATGAGCAGATCTTCAGCATGAAATGACTCGGCGTGCCATGGTCAGGTTAGAGCGGTGAGGCAGCGGCTCAGGGCTCACCTCTAAGGCAGAAGGGGGGGAGGTACCACGGGGGGAGAGAGGGTGGTACTGAAGTTGAGAAAGGCCACTAGATCAGAAACCACAAGAGCCAAACAGTAAAGAGCCCTGAGGAGGCGAACTGTGGGCGAGGAGAAGAGAGGAAAGAGCTGCTGGTTACAGAGGAGAGAGGGTGGGGAGGGAGACGGTGACGTCTCCCCCTACTGGGCGCCATCACACACAGCAGGTAAATATTAGGGCAAAGATTCTGTTAGCGGATTTAAAGCTACACTACGTAACTGTTTAGCAAAGATATGTTCTTCACATATTTGTTAAAACTGCCACAATGTGGAGACAAAACATCAAGCTCCTCCACCTCTTTAGAGGACCGCTGCTGACGAACTGCACCGCTCCCGGTCAGAAGCAACAAATTATTTTACTGCAATGGATTCCCAAAACTGTTTTTGGGTGCAGGAAGATTATTTTGGAAGACATCCCACTTGGACTTTCTGATGTTCCTGGTTCTGGATGCATTGGGAAACCCTTCTTGGACTATGGTCAAGGACACGTGTCCACCATCTTGTCTTTATTAAATCTTAGACTTGGACTACAAAATGATGAAAATATGTAACCGTACATGTAACTTTCTTTGGTTTCTCCTTTGGACTGCACTGCTGCATTTTTGTTTTGTGTTATGTTTTGTTCTTAAAAACAAAAATTAATGAATATATTTTTTGGGGGAAAAAAAGCAACCAATCAGTGCCAGGAGGAAGGTTTTAGTGCTGTCAATCACTCTAGTGTACGCACTGAGAATGTCCTAACGGCGGAGAAACAACTTGCAGTTACAGGAAAACTGTTTATCCGCCGTGATCAGTTGCTATGCTAACTAGCATTAGCATTCATAGCAGGGTATGTTGGTTGTTTCTGACTGGTGTATTAATGCAGTTAGCACTGGAAGCACTGGGAGAAGGCAGAGGAGCTTTTTCACAGATTATTATACATTACTGTCACGACATAATGATGATTTTAACAAATATGTAAGAAAAAAAACTTTTTTATAAAAGTTATGTACTGCAGCTTTTAGTCACAAATACGAGACTAGCTAGAGGAAGGGAATCGTGATGAGGAAGGTTAGTCTCAGTTCACTCAAATGGTGAATAAATGCACTTAAAAAAGCTGCCTGAACAGGTTGAGTTGCACTACACATACAATTTTTTTTTTTTCATTTTTAAAAAGCTGCTCCTTTGTTTACTTCCTGTCCTCTCTGACCCACCTGCCAAGCCTCCAGCTGCTGTGACAGGTTGAGTTTCTGCTGGATGGCGTCCAGAAGCTGGCTGTTCAGAGACATGATGTCTATTTTACATTTAGCCAGCTCCATTTCCACAGCTTTCTTCCTGCAATGCAGACACACACACACACACATACAAATACAGACATATTGAGTAAGAAGACAGGCTTCAGTATTTTTACATTTGCATAAACAAAAGCATAAGCTTTGTTTGAAACTGTTGCCAATCTCTACTATACTTCATGTAGATAAAATATGAAAGTGAAGATTAAAAACCCATTTTTACATCAAGTCTCAAGACAACATGTGATCGACCAACACAAAGTAGTGCGCAGTTTAACCAGAGAACATTATGAATAATGTCTTCATGACACTGTTGTAAAACAGAGGGTTTTCAGTCAGAGGCTTCTTCAGAGCAGCTGTAATGCAGACTGCTACAGGAGAACCTTCCGGCTCAGCATCAGCAATATAAATATTTAGTTTGCAGCTAAATGTTAGTTAATTTAGAGCTAACTAAAACTAAATTAAAACTAAATATTTAATATAGAATTGAGAACTAAATATTTAAATTGTGAATGAAATATTTAATTGGAACTCTGATAATTGTAATGTATGAATAACGAGGTGAAAACATGACTTTGAAAAATAAACATCCACATTTCTTTCTCTGACAGGTTAAATAAACCTAAATATTGCTGCCGTTTCTTTTTTGTTGCCTAACTTTACGATGGCCACCCCGCTTATAACGAGTCAACATAAACCTCTTGAAGTACATTTAGTTATATCTGTATTGTTTGTGTCAGTGTGCTGTTCTGTGTTTGACCCTACTTGGCGATGGCGTCGTCTCGGTCTCTTATGGCGCTCTGGAGCTGCTCACTGGGTTCTCGGACGTCCGCCATCGCCCTCATTCGCTCGTTCTCTTCCCTCAGAGAGCAGATCTCAATGGAGAGCAGCGCCATCTGGAGGTCGCACAGGAGGAACAGAGGGGAGTTGAGAGATGAACACTTTGTGCATTCCAAACAGCTTGGCTGGCACGGTTTAGTCAGAATGCTGCTCATGTGTGAAATAATGATTTGACCCAGTTAAAGTGCAGCTGACGTCAGACGGATGTTTGCAGGACTTGTTTTCGAGCAAAGAGAAGAAAGTCGGTTGCCCTGGTGGAGTGAAGGCAGGTTGGAGTCATGTCCTACATAACAACCCTTCATGAGTTTCCCCATCAACTCTGCTATTCTTGGACCTAAGACAGACATTCTTTTAGAAGAAACTTCCGCATACGATCTACCTCACAAAACTCTGAATAAAGTCCAACAGAGTGAGTGAGAGTGTTAAAGGGGCAGTATTGTGTATTTTCCAGCCATGTAGTGGTATTTTATAGCACAATCAGGTAACTTTCTTAACTTCAGTTGTTGTGAAAATGCCATATATATCAAATATGAAAAAAGAAAATAAACTTTGTAACGTAATTGGGACTCTGTCGCTTTAAAAAGTCCTGCTCTTCCTGACACTCCACCTTCAGGAAGTCATCATGGCTCCTCTATTCACCCTTTAAGAACATTTTTACCAGAGTTTAACTGAGAAGTAGCTGATAATGAGCTCAGCCACATGCACAGTTCTACCAGGTGTTTACTAATTGCTGCTGGCTAGTCTAAAGGAGCTGAATGGGGGAGTCACCCAGCTAGGAAATTTGGAAACCTCAGCTATGAGGAGGAGCTGTGTCTCGAAGGCGGAGTTAGATCCACCCAAGAGTTTTGTACAGCTGAATGGTTGCTATGGAGATCAAAGGATTTCTCAAAGAATCGATCCAACACTACTGGAATGTTTTAGATAAGGGAGTAATGCAACAATGTTTTTGACACTGCTCCTTTAAGCTGAGCATCAGAATACCTGATTGTGCATCTGTAGCAGCTCCTCTTCGTTGCCGCGTGTTTTGTGCTGCTCCGATTCATAAAGCTCTCTGACCTCCTGCAGTTCTTCTCCCATCTTCCTCACCTGCTCCTCTAGTGCCTCCTCATCACTGCGCCGTGAACCCTTCCAGAAGGAAACAAAAAACCACTTCACAACACACAGCCCGGGGAGGTGTACAGTCACCGCTCAGATGTCAATAGTGCTTCTTTTTTCAAGAAAAATATTGCACAGGGTCAGTTTCAGAAAAGTTTCTGCACATGGATCCATACAAATCCGCCCCTGACATTGTTTTAAACATGCCAAACCCACAGGGGGCAGTGTAGTGCAAAGTTAAAACGTATCTCAGCCAATAAAATTGCTTCAAAACAACCATGATTCGTGTAAGGAATTAAACATGGCGCCAGGAGGTTAATTTGTGTGGAAACATGTAGATTGAATTACTTTTAACTAGCATATGAGAATATAGAGTTAATAAAACACAAGACAGCGTTGATTAGGAATCATGTCACAGCAAGTATTTGTTGCAGGCTAATGCGCTGGACCTTTAATCTTCGTTTTCCCACCAATGCAGTTTTCTCAAATATCCACTTTGGTTGGAGTCTTTAGTAATAAGTAAATGCATAAAAATGCATTTGTTTTCCCAGATATCCTAGCAGTTAGGTTTAGCCTGAATGGCAAAGAGTTATGTACTGCGGAAAAAATATTTACTACTTGGTGCCTCTTAAAAGAACCTCACTCAACTCAAAATGTAATTTAAAAAAAATAAATAAATGAATTTAGAATTTGAGCCAGAAAGCCAGCTCTGATCCTTTACCGTAGACTCATTCCCATCCAGCAGATTCTGTGTTAACCTCCGTAGCTCTAATAGGCTGGTGTGAAGGCTCCCTGTAGGCACATCCTTGACCGAGGACGTCTCCGAGGACTCATCCATGGAGGAGTCGGTGGAGAGTGCCGAGTCTGTGACATCGTTTCCCCGGAGATGGGAACAGAGCGAGCGGACTTCGCAATAGGCCTCCCAAAGTTGTAGACGCAGCTATAACGGGAAGGGTTTAGATGTTAGCGGTCCATGCTTTCAGCTAGCAATACTACACGGAGAGCGGACGAGTCAGGGCTACCTGTTCCCTCTCCTGCTCCTGCTCCTCCTGCTCCATGCTCTGCTCTATCTCACACAGCAGGTTGGACGGGTGGGGGCTGAGAGTTTGAAGACTGTGCTCCTCAGTTAGCTCGGCCAACTTAGCCGTCAGTTGTCTGTGGGACACCTGGACCTCCTGAAGCTCCAGCTGGCTTTGTCGCAACTAGACATAACAGAGCAGTTAAATCTTTTAATTTGTTGCTATCATCCATCTGAAAAAAAAAAAAAAACTCTCAGTGACATGCAAAAAAAGTTGATTTATACAACCATGTCTATGATGTAGACGTTTCCCAAACTTTACAAGTCTTAATGGTGTCCTTCAGCCTGAGTCTATATTACTGTGACTAGAGATCAGGTGAAGTGAAATGGAAAGATTTGGAAAGCAAATAACAGTTGATAAAAAATAATGACTAAAACTCTGATCTGTTCTGCCGCAAAATAGTCTGGCAGCTTCATTTCAGTTAGCTTGTTGTTAGCTTGAGGATAGTAATTTTATGTGAATTAGGAGAGAAGAAAGGTGCTATTGGCATCACTATGGTTACCACCAACATAGGTATATGGCTGAAAAACATATCACAAGACAAGCTTTTCAGTCAATTGATAATTATTGATTTTTGTTTTTGTTTTGTGGTGATGTAACCTTCCCTGTTTTATCCACAATTTCCTCTCCAACTCTTGTACTTATTTTCTCACTTTACTCCACGCCTTGTGTTAAAACAGGCAGCACAGAGGTCCCTTCCCTCCAAGAAAACTATAACTAAAGTTGTTTTCTTATTTTGCACAGCTTGTTTTAACATCTGGAAAAGGAACTTTCCAGATAACAGTGAGCGTTTCCACTGGTCTGTGTCACATCAGTAGCGTGGCCCCCTGAGACCTTTGCTGTGTGGCAATGCCTTAAGATGGAAAGGGCTCGGTGATGAAATCAATAACGAATGAGATCAACAAGGCAAAAAAGTTGAAATTGTGGATTCAAAAAAACTCAGTCACACTGAAAACTGACTGCCTCTTTGCAAGCACTTGATTTATTTCCCAGTAAAAAGTCCTGAAACGGTTACTATTGAACTTGACTACACCAGAAACACAGCTGACAAAAAACATCCAACAAGACAGGAGCAGAAAAGTTTGTGGAAAAGCAAACAAAATCTTGTGAAATTCAAAATGTTTGGTCCTAAGTATTGAATTAGATTAAATAGCTATTAAGACCCCTTTGGCCTGGATTCACCTGAAGGTCCTTCTCGTGGCACTGCTTCTCAAGCACCAGCGTCCGCTCCCGCAGGTCGTCCACGGTGTTCTGCAGCAGCTCGTTCTCCTCGATCATGGCGGTCACCCGGCGCTCCAGCTCCATCTTCCTCTCCGACAGCATCTTAATCTAACATGTCACACGGAGGTGGTTAGACGCTATGCAGCGGAATACTGAGAGCTGAGTGGAGAAACTTGGTTGCTCGCAGAAAATCAAATCATGGAACTGATTAAAGGCTACGTTTGTTTTTTCTGGGTTTTTTTTTTTTTTTACCTCTGGAGCAAGCTGGGCTCTTGCACAAGATTAAAAAGTACTCCCACTGGTCTGAAGAATGTGTGTTGCCTAGCACGAGTGTGGGTGTCGGTTGCCACCCTCGTCCTCAGGAATGCTCTGGTATCCTTAAGCATCTACGCAAAGCTTGGTTTGAGCCTGTTCATTACCCTGCCACTTCAACGGCCTTCAACCGAAGCCTTTCAGAATAACAACCCTTTTCCCCCCTGAATCTGCCTGAGCAGCTCCCCCCATTAAACAAAAATCACATCTTGTTCCTTTTTATCCCCTGACCTACATCTGGTAACCTACTTCACAACGCGGCCGCTCGAAGGCGGATCTGTTGTGCTTCTCTGTCGTTCAAAGTTCTACGCTGTGACATCCTGGGTTTTTACCTTTTTTAAAATATGTGTTTTCATGCGAAACAGACTGGAAAGTCGTTAGTCATCAGCACATGTCATACGAAGGCAACTCGCAGGGAAAGTGGGAGCATCCAGACATTGCAGCATCTCGGCTAAATATAGAGCAGTAGCCTCTTCGCCCAATTATAGCGCAGGCTCTGCAGTCTGGGTGTTTTCTCACTGCAACAGAATAGCTGAACTCGCAGAGCTCCTCATCAACACATATCATGACCACACCTCCTGCTCCTGTTGACACATTTGCCATGATTGATGCCAAAAAGAAAGACACCAGCAAATAGAATTGCGTATGTTATCATGACATCTACCGGACAAAAACATGAAGGATGTTCCCTGAGAACAGGGTACTTGTTAGAGGCAACACTGTAAAGAGGGACACAGACGTCACATGCAGCATGCAGTCTGACGGAACCACTCACTTCGAGCCCTTGCTGCTCCAGCCGAGACAAAAGGAGAGGGAAGCAGCAACAGAGAGACAGAAATGTTAAGATAAAAGAAGACGAGATGACACTTCAGTAATAATCCCATCCTTGTCATCTGTTCTCTGAGAATTAAACTATGACTGGAAACTTTAAAGCAAACATCAGCTACAGGCTAAACTTTTTTTCTGCTCTTTTTTTTCTTTAGCAAACAGTATGCTAGAAACAGTGACTTATTTGAATCATGTTTTACAAGGAGTTTTAATCTGCACCTCTCATTAGAAATGCAGAATCTCAAGGTTTTGCAGCATAAACTCTGAGTTTTCCAATCAGTAACAGCAGGAAACTTAATCGCTAACCAGCCACTGGTAAAACAACACTCTTTATGTGGAAGTTGGTACTGAGTGAAGAAGACTGTTAGCTGTATCACTGAGGTGTTTAAAAATGAAGTCAGCCAAGATGATGTATCCAACAGAATCATGTCTGCTTTTGAGTCAGGCTGTCACGACTCAGAGTCAGACACTAGCAGGTCGCAGGAAGTTGAACGTATTAGAATAAAGCTGCTCCGTTTTATCTTCGTTTTGTTCTGTCTGTTGTGGAAATGCTGGATTAGGAAACATTGGCAGTTTTTTTAAAATCCCTGACTCTGATTGGCTGTTTCTGATCAGGAGTGATGTGTTTCTGCAGATGGCGGTAGAGCCACAGGAAGGAGGCAGAGGAGCTCAATTTGTTCACAGATTATGTCTCATACTGTCAGGACGTAGTGACAGTACTAACAAATATATATATAAAAAACTTTTTTCATCTGTTTATCCATCAATCTATCCACCCTCTGCCTCTCCTGGGGTCGGCTTCATTCCAATATTAAGTTAGACACTGCAGTTATTAGAAATAGAAATGTGAAGGTAACCAAATAAATACCAGCATGTCATAAATTGCAGGATTTTGGACAGTTGTCAGATTCGCCTCTTTTAGAGGAATCATTGTTTTATTTCACCACAAATAAGATAGTTACAAATTTAATGCAGAAAGTACAAAACATATTGTGCTCATTTTTTTTTGAAGAGAAATCAGTATCAGCTAAAAATCTGTGATCAGAAATCACCCAGAAAATCTCTATGATCTCTGCATTTATGCACAAGAACTTCTTCCAGCATCACATGCTCCAAGTTTCAGATCATAACATTTGAGTGAAATGTGTGAGTAAAAGCTGCAGAGCGCAGCTGACCTCTGCCTGCAGCGTCTCCAGGCGTGTCATGTGCTGCCTTGTAGACAGACTCTTCTCCCTGAAGTCGTCCCGTAATGAATGGACCTGAGTGGACAGCTGCCTCTCCACGTCTGCAGCCTGCATGAGGACAGAAAGATGAGACATGGCAGATACTCAGTTCACTGCTAAATAACACATTTATGTAGATTTGTTGCGGTGATCGTCACAGTTTGTTCCAGAAAGTGGTGCATTTGATAGCTGGACCCCGAACAGCATCGTGTGTCATGGTCTTTATTAAAGCATCTAACAGAAAAGCAATCACTGCTAAATCCCTGTGTCATCACAGCTTATTGACCAGGTGGGATCGGGGCCACATAGGCATGGAGGAAGTGACTGCTGGTGTTGTCATAACTGCCATGGGAACTGTATTTTCCTAAATAGAGGCCAATTTAAAAGGGAAGCATTATGTATTTTCCAGGAACATAGTTGCATTTTATAGCACAATCTAGTAACCATGATACCTTCAGTTGTTATGAAAATGCCTATGTATATCAAATATAACTTAAAGGAAATTTTACTTTGTAATTTAACACCTTGAAATTGGGCCTCTGTCTCTTTAAAAAACTCTTATTCTTTCTGACAGTCCACCTTCAAGAAGTCATCACAACATGGCTCCTCTATTAACCCTTAAGAATGTTTTTACCGGCTTTTCACTGAGAAGTAGCTCCTATAATGAGCACAGCCAATGCTAAGTGGTGGATTGCTAATTGCTGCTGGCTAGTCTGAAGGAGCTGAGTGGGTAAGTTATGCTTTGAAGGTCAGAAAGCTTGGAAACTACAGGAGCTTCCCTTTGGAGTTCAGACTTTATACACGTTGCACTGAAAAAAGTATTTAGGAAACTTACATTTATGAATTTGTACAGGAAGAGAATGTGAACTAAAACAAATCAAGTGGAACATTTCAATCATAATAGAAACCTATTCAAGCCAGTTAGATTTCTGACTGTGCTGAATATGTCTGGGTCATTGTTTACCAATGTCAGCTAAATTCTTCTCCCTTTTGTGATGTCATCGATGCATAAACACACAAAGCAGAATTAGCCTTTTTTTTATTGTGTGCTTTTTAAAGGTTTCCATTTTGTAAAATCCTGCAGCAAAAATCCATACTTCACCACCTGCTTTGTTTTTATTGTTCATGTACATTGTTAGCAGGAAGAAATGCAATGATGAATACTAGCATCTTTAAATTAAAAAGGGGTAGTTCACTCTGTTGTGTAAATAAATCCTAAATTATTCAAGACATCTGGAATAGGTTTAGAGTGTAAAGGGCTGGTGCAAAAGTTCAAGCTGTGATCTTTGGTCCCTTAGAAGTCACTGCAGAAAGAACGGTCAGTCTGCTGTCACCACACGGACACAAATAAACCAGAAAAGATGGAAGAAAGGAAAACATTTCCATGCCAGCTTTTTCCTTGACTTACATGATTAGTAAATTTATTTTTGATTAATGGTCTATAGTTTTTGTTTTTTGAGTTATGATTCTATTTTCCAGCCTGATTTTGTATTTCATTGCTCTGTGTTTTGATGAGTTTCATTCCCGATATCTTTCCCTCATGTTTACCACAGCGTCAGTCAATTCACTGGATGCGTGGTTCAGTAACTAATTGCAATACTTTGGCTCATTACTTTCTCTAATTTTTGCCTGTTTGTCTTAATAAATATTGTGTTTCACATGACAGGCTCTGCTTATGCTGACTCTCTCTGGCAGAAGAGCCCAGTGTGCCATTTTATAGCACAATCAAGTAACTGTTACTTTCAGTTGTTATAAAAATAATCCATCAAATATCAAATATGACTGAAAAGAAATTTGACTTCATAATTTAACGCCTTGAATTTGGGCCAAACTCCTACTCTTTCAGAAATTTCACCTTGAGGACATCATCACAACATGGCTCCTCTGTTAATACTTCAACAACATTTTTACCAGTGTTGCACTAAGAAATAGCTCCTATAATGAGCTCAGCAGTTCAGCAGATTGCTAATTGCTCCGGCGAGTCTGAAGGAGCTGAGGGGGGCAAAGGTGCTCTGTGAGGTGGAAAGTCGGAAAGCTTGGAAACTGCAGGAGCTTCATCATTGAAGGCGGGGCTAAGTCCAACCAGCTGAATGGTTGCCATGGAGATTAAAGGATTTCTCAGACATGTATGAAAGAATCAAGTCAACACTCCAGGTATGTTTCTGATGAGGGATTAACTTATAACATGATGTAAAGCAAAAGTAAAGTCAATTTTACGTAAAAAGAAAAAAGTTTGGTTCCAGACTACATCAACTTCTGTCACAAGCCTGTAAAATTTCAGTGCAAAGCCACATTTTTCCCAGGTCAGACTGAGATCCAGATGTGAGAACCCAGTTAGAGACTGGACACAGAGTTACAATCTGTGTCTAAATCACTATCATGAGCTCACGCCTTTAATCCGCTCTGCCTTCAGAGGGACAGATGTGCACTTTAAACCATGCCGTGCAGCTGGCAGGGCCCAGTCGCAGCGAACGATCAGGTCACCGTGGTAACGTGGCATCTGACCCACTGGCCCAGTAAACAGACCGATTTAAAGATCACACTGGAAAACTACGAGGTTGACCTCGGACTCAAGCGCGTACAGTCGCCAAATCTGTGGTTAAATTCCTCAGATTCCAGATTATCTGTGAAAGAGGCCAAACAAGGATAAAAAAAAAAGAAAAGAAAAAAAAAACTGTGGGGAAGGAAGGAATCCAAAGCTCTCCCGTCTCTGACGTTCTCAGAGTGTCGGTTCCCCTCCGAGGCTGCCGGACCTGACTCATGCGTCAGGGGGTCCGAGGTGACGCACCCTCGCATCCGAACACTCTATATCACGGTGCCATTCAGGAAAGCACATTCCCATGGCAACGCCACAATTTGCATGTCACTCTGGTTGTCATAGCAACCAGAGAGAAGTGGTATTGGCGAGGCTGCGACACATCAGTCTGGTTGTTTCTGGTGTTTTCAGAAGTCACAATTAGACAGTCCCAATCCGGTTTTAACCTGTCGTTCTAACTGCTTCGGGTGACAACAGGTCGGCCCGACAACCGCCGTCCTGAGAGCAACGCTTTGCACTGACAGGATGCAGATGCTCTGTTCTGAAACCTGGACAGATTCCCTCTGACAGCAGGCTGTGGAAGCAGCAGAGAAAAAAATCCTGCTTGAGTTTAACCTGGAAGGAAACATTGTCACTGAGACTCCAACACAAGATGATATAAAGTGAGATTGTGCCACATTCAGGGTCACGTCTGGAGTCGAGGTATTCGCAGTTTTCCTGGTTGCACTTTCCGTGGCGCTAGTGACCTTTACTCACATTAATCAGACACAGAAAAGGGGAAAATACTTCAACAACATTTTTACCAGTGTAAAATGGTGCAAATGGAGCAAAGGTCTAAAGGAATCCAACCCCAGATGAGGACTAACGGCTTCGATACAAGAGGTGACCGCTCTGATGTCAGGCACTGCAACACTAAATTTCCTTCTTTTCTTTTTCTTTTTTTTTTGTCTATTTCGATGATCTCACATTTCTAGATATGTCTGCATATGACTACTTGTTTCACTCCTTATGGCTCTACTTTTAAAGCTGCAGTATGTAACATTTATAAACATTTACTTTTACTTATTTATTGAAACTGTTACTATGCCATGACAGTTTATGAGGCAGATAATCTGTGGAAAAATGTTGCTGCTCTGCCTTGACCTAGTGCTAAGTATAAAGAAGATCAAATTCAGGAGGAGGGTCTCAGTGTTGTCCATCACAGTCGTGTTGGTGCTGCCCATCCTTGTTATTGTAAAACTAGAAGAGCATGTTGTGAGTGCTAAGGACAATTAGCTTGGCCAACGATGACGGCAGATAAATGGTTTTCCTGTAACGGTGAGTTGTCTCTCTGCGAGTACATGAGCTTGATTTACTGCGCTAAACCCCTCCTCCTTGCTCTTATTGGTTGATTTTGGTCGGGAGCAGTGAGTTTCTTCAGACAATAACAGCTCAGGCAGGAGGTGGAGGAGATTGATCATTTCACATATCTGTTTCATAACACACTGTCACAATATGATAGTTTTAACAAATATGTCAAAAAAATCTATAAAAATGACTCTGCAGTTTTAAGTCAAGTTTATCTGTGTAGTACATTTCAACAACAACAGTTCAAAGTGCTTCACACCATAAAACATTACACAGTAACCAATTAAAATCAAGCAAATATACATCAAACATATTGATTAATGTTTCTGTAAATATGAATCAAAGGCAGCTCTAAACCGGTGGGAGGTTTTTATTATTTTTGCAGTTTTTACTTTTTGTTCTCTATTTTAAATCATTTTGTAAAATTTTTGTTTTGTTTATGTCAAGCAGCTCTTACATCCATCTGATTCCTGGGCTCAGTCACATGCAGTGTGTTAAACTCTACTAAGTAAGCAGGAATTGAAATTACTTTTTCACTATAGCAACAAATAAGCAATGATGAGCCCCCGGAGGCTGCTGTCAGCACTTAACTCAGTCAGTCCAGTAAATCGGAGCAAAGCCATAAAGCGTGAGGACGCTGAAGCTGGGGTCAGTGCATATCCAGCCTCCTCAGAGCCTCTGGGGTGATGTAATTACAGAAAGGTCCCCTTCCTGCGGCTTCACTCTGATCTGATTAGGTTCAATGAGATTGGCTGTCCTGACACAAAGACCAGCACACACACACACACACACACACACACACACGCACTCTGGAACATTTGGTGTGTTCAGTGTGTTAAATGTAAAGCATCGATTTAATCAAACACCAAGTGCCAAAGTGAGCTCATTAGTCGCAATACTTTTTACAAAAATACTCTTCTTCTTCTTTAGATCAATTCACTTTACCTGCTGTGATATCATTTATACGTTGTTATAAAAATGCTATATACATCAAATGTGACTTAAAAGAAAATTGATTTTGTAATTTAATGCCTTCAAATTGGGTCTTTGTCTCTTTAAGAAGCTCCTGCTCTTCCTGAAACTCTGCCTTCAGGAAGTCATCACAACATGGTTCCTTTATTAATTCTTTAATGTTTTTACCAGCGTTGCACTGAGAATCAGCTCCTATAATGAGTTCAGATGATGCGCAGTTTGATCAGCTGTTCCCTAATTGCTGCTGGCTAGTCTGAAGGAGTTGAGTGGGGGGTCCTGCAGGAATGTCTGATTTGGAAAGCTTTGGAAATTGCAGCTCTGAATAGGAGCTTCGTCCACCCAGGCGTTTATGCACCCCTGGATGGTTGCCATGGGAGATTAAAGGATTTCTCATACATGCATGAAAGAATCAAGGCAACATGCCAGGTATGTTTTTGATGAGACGATAACATTACAACATGGTCACTTTCATAATACTGCCCCTTCAAGGTTCCCAATCTTGTGACATTTAGTTGAGAACATAAAGTGTGTTGCAAATTCCTGCTTGAAGGTTTCCACATTATGTGACAGTTCAACTGCATCTCAGACTTGTGATTTTATGGGAAAAATCTGAAAAGTATGATATGCATTTGTATTCAGCTCCCGTATTCCAATACCTCTAAATAAAAATTCAGTGCCAACAACCACATTGGGGAAACACCCAATTAGGAAACAGTTCCTCTGGGTGTAATTTATATAAGTATAGTTGTTCTAGAAAGGTCTCAGGGGTTTCTTAGAGAACAAGCATTGTCATGAAAATCAAGGACCAAAAAGAGACAGTTGTGAGACAGTGGCAAGAGGAAGGCCACAGCTGTAGGAAAGTTATACGACGTCCTGTTAGTAGTTAGCTTGAAGAGGACACAAAAAACTTAGTTTTCTCACAACATTTTGTGGTACTGTGGTGATTATAATAATAATAATAATAATAATAATAATAATAATAATATTAATAATAATAGCAATTATAGTCTCACAACATTTAACTCCTGGTCAAGCAAAACACTGTAGAATAAAACTAGCGCTACACATGACAACACGTTTGTTGATAAAAAAAAGTTCTTGCGTTAGGATGAGGTGGTTTTTCGGCCGTAATCAAAATTGGTGTATTTTGCAAAACAGCAATCTAAACACTTTATTCCGCATCTCACGTGTCACATGATCAGCAAGCGGATGCAGAAAAGATGAAGAAGATGAGAGGAAGTGGTAGATGGTATGTTTTTTAACGACTTGTGACACAAACAAACTTATTTACGTGTGAATTTAAGTGTATTTATTTTTTAATGGAAACACCGCAAATGCGAAACTGTTTTTTCGACATGAGCCGGAATATTGCCAAAGTTTGGAGCACAATGTAACTAGAGAAATGTAGCTACAGAAAGCAGAGGATGAACGACAAAGGAGCCAGTACAGCTCGTGTCAAATTGCTGCTTGGTAAGTTTTGTCAGATTTTTTCCTACCTTTTATAATTTCATTTTATCCTTAGTTTCATTTATTTCCACTGAAAACAGATTTGTTTTTCTATCAATGGCATGTTTTGTTTTTGTTTTTCTTGCAAAAGACATTGATGTAAAACAGAAGCCGTTTGAGGACACTATGCAGGCTCAACTCTCTTTAGGATTTTTACTAAGAACGCCAAACAGGGTTAACAAGAGAACCTACAGAATCATCTGAAGCGGAACAATCTTATTCTGATCAAAGAGTCAACCATGAGAGAGAGGAAGGGCAGATGAGAATAGCAGGAAGTCTCTGGTGGCTTCACATCTCCTAGGTCCCCTCAGGCTGGTCTAGCACTCCCTGCATGTGTAACATGTTACTCTTACTTAGTCACGGCCCGTTGCTTAGTAATGAATATGGACAGAAAAGGAAAAGAGAACAAAAAACACACAAAAAAATGAAAGCAGGAGCAGCGGTGCTGACCTTATTTTCTCTATTACCCTGCAGGTTTCCCCTGGCCTCCCCGGCTCACTGAATCATGCCATCCGAATCGATGCATTCAATTAGCCGGCACCAATTTCAAGGACTTGCAGAGACCACAGAATGTGCCGTTGCCCCACCAATCACAACACTCCCCGGGAAAATCTTTCCACATTCCAACAACCGGCTTTCAGCTAGATTAAACATTTAATTATGTTAAGTGTTTTTGCTTTTGCAGCAATCCACAGCTGAAAAGAAAAAGGAAGAGCAGAGTCTGATGAGGTGATGATGTTATGGCAACCGGTTGGGAGTGGGGTTTTGTGTGGACAGGAGCTGGATAAATCGGATGAAGATGTGACAGGAAGATCCTCTGCACACCCGCAGACCAGGGGTTAAACCTCCTCCTCATGGAGTCTTTGTTCCACACGGAGCTGCAGGTGCCTCGCAGCATATCACTGCTTCTCCCAAGAGAACAACACACACACACACACACGCACACACACGCACACACACACACACACACACACACATACACACACGCACACACACATTTTATCAGTTGAATCACAGCTGACAAGGTTATCAAAGCACCTCTGTATTGAGCTCCGGAGGCACTTTTTCCATCGCCCTGGTTCTCAGTGCTAAACTACAAAACAGATGTTTGGGTAGAAATGAATCTGAGCATTGACTGCTTTTAATGTTTATGCAGATTGTCTGAATTTCACAGACAACCTGAGGACCATTCCTGCTCCTATGGGAACAAGCAGATCACTGTGATATTAATTACACCACTGACAGCGACTGATAGGCTATCAGTGGTGTAATAATGAGAGGTACGTTTCCCTAATTATGAGAGGTAAACGTATCTACATGTTTGTAGTTACATTTCTGTTACAAATGTGCGCAAAACTTTGTCTACAAGATACAATTTTGCAAATGCGGTGTTTACATTAAATAAAGAATGAAATTAAAATCTTTATTCAGGGGTTGGAGCAACAAGCCTCTAATACTTTCACCTGTTGCTAACAGGCAAAGGCGCTGCCAGGAATCTTGGGCCCCATGACAAAAAATTAAATTGGGCCCCTTTAAAAAACATGTCTCTCCATAAACCAACAGAGACAGTGTAATCAACAGTAACTAGTTTCTGACGAGGTTGCTATAAACAAGCCCACTTTGACTCACTATACTGAATATTTGCTCTTCAGGGTTCAATGAACAGATAAACATCACAGGTCCAAACAAGGACAATCATGAT
>NW_006800248.1:588101-591598 GCF_000485575.1 Poecilia formosa | reverse complement strand
ATCTGCCTCTACTGCTGCTCCCTTGTAAATATCTCTCTGGCTGTTTGGTTTGAAAGCTGGGCAGAAAGATGTTGGCTTTGGGGATATGATTCTTGCCCATTACAAACTGTGGAAGACATTTTCTCTGCTCTGCATGAACAAAACCTTCTTTTCAAGTCTCATGAGATTTGTGGTTGTAGTACAGGTGGCAGTAGTTAGTTCACTATTTGAGCTTTTGAGATAATGATTAACGTCTCCCAGTTGTAAAAATAAACCTAATAAAGTATTGCCATGGATACGCATCATACCAACTGCCCAAAACTAAAAGAGAAAGAGCAAAAAACTTCCAACTTTATGTCATCCAAAACCAGAGGGGACAACTGTCCTAAGATGTAATGCCTCAACAAAAAATAACCATGAACAAAAATCTACAGAAAGAATAAATCAGAGCCACCCTAACACTATATAACCCATCCCAATTCCAACATGGGGGGTAGGAAGGTGAGGAGGAGGATGATGGGGAGGTTGGTTGGTCAGTGTGGTAGAGTTCTCAAACACTCACATCATCATTCCAAAGATGAAGGGAAACTCTGTGATGTCACAACTAGAGTCCTGCTTGTGATGTCATCAGCTCTGTATGTATGTAACAAACTTCTACATTCTTGTCATTGCTTGCTGCACTACTGACAAGTTCAGACGTTCACAAAGCTCTTTCAAAGCTGAACATTGAGATCGTTTGCTGATCAAAATGGATTTTAACAAACATCGTTTTGTCCAACATGTCGAACCAAAGGCCACATTCCTCCAACGGTGAGATGAGACCCCAGCATGGAGCATGGAGCATGGAGAGCTGGACAGAATCTGCAAGGCTGGACTGAGAACAGAACGCCTCCCATTGAGTTACAGAGAGAGATCCAGAGACTTGGCTCTCTTTTGGAAAAGGAGAGAGCAAGATGGTTTGAGGAGAACCAAAAGCTAGTCTACGTGCAAAGAGAACTGGAGAATACAAAAGCCGAGTTACAAGGGCAGAAAAGACTCAAGGAGATGAAGAGAGAACTACTGACAGGAGAAGAGTTTTCTGATTCAGAGTCTCTCAGACGAGCTATAATCGCTTCCAGGGTGCACAGCGACATAAAACACAAGATGAAAAGGCTGCTGCAGAAAACCTGAAAACGGAGCTCCAAGACAGAGATGAACTAGGACCTCCAAGGAGAAAAGTGGCCTGGCATCAAGAACCAAACAGGGAAAACTACACTATCCCTGTAAAAACCATTTATGACCCTGCGTCCATGGATCTGGAACATCTATTAGAGAATCTTGAATTTCCTGATGAATCTCCCAATGAGCTGAATGACTTTGAAAACAAGATGCTGAGAGATTCAAGCATCCTTGATCCCGAAGCCATGGAAGTGTTAACCACTGCATCTTCACAGAAAAGAGATCTTAGTTCTTAACCAAGTGCCTCTTTCTGTGAGAGTTTGTTTGTTTTCCCAGTGTTAGTGGGGGTTTTCTCTGGGTGCTCTGGTTCCCACCAAATTTCCAAAATCATGTAAATTGGGGCTATTGTAAATGTAAATTGTCCTCAGAAAAGGTAGCACTAATTTCTGGAAAAGTTGAATTTGCAAACCGTTCGGATTGGAGAAACATAAAAAGAGTAATATCCAGTGAGAGTTGAACTCTCCAAAGGTTGCCCTTTGTCACAAATTTCTAGGAGCCGTCAAGGTGTTGATGGGATCCATTTTGGTGGACTTAGGATCGCGTCTGCAAAAAGGATTTCGTCTGTTTTTAGTGTGGTAAAAGGTACAGGTGCACTTTAAATATATGGATATGTTGGTAATTTTTTTTCCTTTCGTTCATTAAATGCTAGAGAAATGGAGGCAAACAGTACTCTGTAGCTCAGCTAACTATGCTAAATGGTTGATAATCTCTCATAGTCTACTCACCTCTCTTGGACAAAAACTGAGCTACAAATTGACACTCGTCTTTTTTCTCGCTCTCTTTCTTTGAAAACCTGACTTTATAATTTTTCTTGGCAGCATAGTATCTGCAGTAGTTGTTCTTGTCTTGTACTAACTGTTACTGAACACCGTCACCGTCAAGCGCTAAGCAGGAACGAACCATTTCATGCAGATTCATGGGGGGTTTAGTGCAAATATGGATGTGTGCTTTTTAGTCTGGGAATGGTAACATTTACTTTTTACTTCGAAAAACAATTTTAAAAAACATGATACAATTAACTTTGTAATTGACAGGGCCCCGTTTTTTCCCCTATGGCTATGAAGAAAAAAAAATGTTTTATGGAAATTGTCCTTACTTTCCCCCCTTCCACGCACCCCTACTAACAGATGCTTCTATGGTGCATTCAAGTACATCTCCTGCACCGGATTGTCTATATGTTGACACGGCTCCAAAATAATTTAATCTGTTTTTCTTTGCTATTGTATAAACTCAGTGTATGTCTGCTTATTCTTTATCTACACCCTCCACTTGTAATGCTCCAACAGATTGATGAAATCAAATTATTGTCATAAAACTTTTAGTTTCTTGTAACACTGCTGAATGAAGTGGGGGGAAAAAAAGAAGAAGTTTACATTTTGTTTTGTTTCTTGACTGAAATATATCAAAGGCGCTGAACTGTTACTTTAAATATGAGGTCCCTACCAAGCCTTCATAACCTTCAAATCTTTATAATGTATATAACCCATATAACACGAATGGAAGTGCGTTCTTCCCAGTGTAGAATGAAAGAACATAGATGTTGTTTCGGGAGCTATTATATTAGCAAGTGGCCATCCTGACTGAAGGAAGTGTTCATTTCTTGGTGTCAGCTGGGCAGATTGAGAAGTTCCTCTGAGCTTCTTAAAGCGGCTTAAATAAGAGCAGCTACAAACGTTAGCACTCTCAGTTCCATCAATCTTTCCCTCGCAGCCAGCCTCAGCTTACCCTGCAGTTTGTGAACCATTTCACGATAAAGCTTCGACGTCTGGCCCAAAACGGCTCAAGCTTTGTTCCCATTAATTTCTCCAATCATCTGTCTCCGAATCTCTTCATTCCATCTCAGCCAGTCACAAATAACTGCACTCAAATCACCTGTCAATGAGCAGAGGGCTATTGCATAAGCGCATAGTTCAATCGCCGTAAATTATTCAAAGATAGTCCTGGAAGCCCCGCTTTTATATTTAGGACCTGGCATAATTCAGATTAAGTGAGAGAGATCAGCAGAACAGGGGTAGGTCCACCATTAGGGGAGAGAGGGGGATGAAAACTCATTTGGCTGAGCAGCCTGTGCTATTCCAGCCAAGCAGACAGAAACTCAACAGATTGGCCCCAAGGAAACACACATACACATACAGACATACACACATAGTAAGTATTTCTGCCTTCAAAAGTCTTTAGATTCACTTTGTTAATTTCTATAGCCTAACACTAACCCATACCCTAAAACTACCCGTTACCAGTACATAATAATCGTAAACCTAACCCCTACCGCTTAAAACAGCACCTCTTCTTATGAGGTC
>NW_006800248.1:565119-588091 GCF_000485575.1 Poecilia formosa | reverse complement strand
GAGTTTTCTGATTCAGAGTCTCTCAGACGAGCTATAATCGCTTCCAGGGTGCACAGCGACATAAAACACAAGATGAAAAGGCTGCTGCAGAAAACCTGAAAACGGAGCTCCAAGACAGAGATGAACTAGGACCTCCAAGGAGAAAAGTGGCCTGGCATCAAGAACCAAACAGGGAAAACTACACTATCCCTGTAAAAACCATTTATGACCCTGCGTCCATGGATCTGGAACATCTATTAGAGAATCTTGAATTTCCTGATGAATCTCCCAATGAGCTGAATGACTTTGAAAACAAGATGCTGAGAGATTCAAGCATCCTTGATCCCGAAGCCATGGAAGTGTTAACCACTGCATCTTCACAGAAAAGAGATCTTAGTTCTTAACCAAGTGCCTCTTTCTGTGAGAGTTTGTTTGTTTTCCCAGTGTTAGTGGGGGTTTTCTCTGGGTGCTCTGGTTCCCACCAAATTTCCAAAATCATGTAAATTGGGGCTATTGTAAATGTAAATTGTCCTCAGAAAAGGTAGCACTAATTTCTGGAAAAGTTGAATTTGCAAACCGTTCGGATTGGAGAAACATAAAAAGAGTAATATCCAGTGAGAGTTGAACTCTCCAAAGGTTGCCCTTTGTCACAAATTTCTAGGAGCCGTCAAGGTGTTGATGGGATCCATTTTGGTGGACTTAGGATCGCGTCTGCAAAAAGGATTTCGTCTGTTTTTAGTGTGGTAAAAGGTACAGGTACACTTAAAATATATGGATATGTTGGTAATTTTTTTTCCTTTCGTTCATTAAATGCTAGAGAAATGGAGGCAAACAGTACTCTGTAGCTCAGCTAACTATGCTAAATGGTTGATAATCTCTCATAGTCTACTCACCTCTCTTGGACAAAAACTGAGCTACAAATTGACACTCGTCTTTTTTCTCGCTCTCTTTCTTTGAAAACCTGACTTTATAATTTTTCTTGGCAGCATAGTATCTGCAGTAGTTGTTCTTGTCTTGTACTAACTGTTACTGAACACCGTCACCGTCAAGCGCTAAGCAGGAACGAACCATTTCATGCAGATTCATGGGGGGTTTAGTGCAAATATGGATGTGTGCTTTTTAGTCTGGGAATGGTAACATTTACTTTTTACTTCGAAAAACAATTTTAAAAAACATGATACAATTAACTTTGTAATTGACAGGGCCCCGTTTTTTCCCCTATGGCTATGAAGAAAAAAAAATGTTTTATGGAAATTGTCCTTACTTTCCCCCCTTCCACGCACCCCTACTAACAGATGCTTCTATGGTGCATTCAAGTACATCTCCTGCACCGGATNGAAGAGAGAACTACTGACAGGAGAAGAGTTTTCTGATTCAGAGTCTCTCAGACGAGCTATAATCACTTCCAGGGTGCACAGCAGAAAAACTGAAAATGGAGCACCAAGACAGAGTTGAACTAGGACCTCCAAGAAGAAAAGTGGCCAGGCATCAAGAACCAAACGGGGAAAACTACACTATCCCTGTAAAAACCATTTATGACCCTGCGTCCATGGATCTGGAACATCTATTAGAGAATCATGAATTTCCTGATGAATCTCCCAAGGAGCTAAATGACTTTGAAAACAAGATGCTGAGAGATTCAAGCATCCTTGATCCCGAAGCCATGGAAGTGTTAACCACTGCATCTTCACAGAAAAGAGATTTTAGTTCTTAACCAAGCGCCTCTTTCTGTGGGAGTTTGTTTGTTCTCTCAGTGTTAGTGGGGGTTTTCTCTGGGTGCTCTGGTTCCCCCCAAATTTCCAAAATCATGTAAATTGGGGCTATTGACCAATGTAAATTGTCCTCAAAAAAGGTAGCACTAATTTCTGGAAAAGTTGAATTTGCAAACCGTTCAGATTGGAGAAACACAAAAAGAGTAATATCCGGTGAGTGTTGAACTTTCCAAAGGTTGCCCTTTGTCTCAAAATTCTAGGAGCCGTCAAGGTGTTGATGGGATCCATTTTGGTGGATCCCATCAACACCTTGATGGGATCCACAAAATCCTTTTTGCGTCTGCAAAAAGGATTTCGTCTGTTTTTAGTGTGGTAAAAGGTACAGGTACAAGTTAAATATATGGATATGTTGGTAAATTTTTTTCCTTTCGTTCATTAAATGCTAGAGAAACTGAGGTAAACAGTACTCTGTAGCTAAGCTAACTATGCTAAATGGTTGATAATCTCTCACAGTCTACCCACCTCTCTTGGACAAACACCGTCACCGTCAAGCGCTAAGCAGGAACGAAACATTTCATGCAGATTCATGGGGGGTTCAGTGCAAATATGGATGTGTGCTTTTTAGTTGGGGAGTGGTAACATTTACTTTTTACTTCGAAAAACAGTTTAAAAAAACATGATACAATTAACTTTGTAATTGACAGGGCCCCGTTTTTTCCCCTATGGTTATGAAGAAAAAAAAACTGTTTTATGGAAATTGTCCTTACTTTCCCCCTTCTACCGCACCCCTACTAACAGATGCTTCTATGGTGCATTCAAGTACATCTCCTGCACCGGATTGTCTATATGTTGACACGGCTCCAAAATAATTTAATCTGTTTTTCTTTGCTATTGTATAAACTCAGTGTATGTCTGCTTATTCTTTATCTACACCCTCCACTTGTAATGCTTCAACAGATTGATGAAATCAAATTATTGTCATAAAGCTTTTAGTTTCTTGTAACACTGCTGAATGAAGTGGGGGGAAAAAAAGAAGAAGTTTACATTTTGTTTTGTTTCTTGACTGAAATATATCAAAGGCGCTGAACTGTTACTTTAAATATGAGGTCCCTACCAAGCCTTCATAACCTTCAAATCTTTATAATGTATATAACCCATATAACACGAATGGAAGTACGTTCTTCCCAGTGTAGAATGAAAGAACATAGATGTTGTTTCGGGAGCTATTATATTAGCAAGTGGCCATCCTGACTGAAGGAAGTGTTCATTTCTTGGTGTCAGCTGGGCAGATTGAGAAGTTCCTCTGAGCTTCTTAAAGCGGCTTAAATAAGAGCAGCTACAAACGTTAGCACTCTCAGTTCCATCAATCTTTCCCTCGCAGCCAGCCTCAGCTTACCCTGCAGTTTGTGAACCATTTCACGATAAAGCTTCGACGTCTGGCCCAAAACGGCTCAAGCTTTGTTCCCATTAATTTCTCCAATCATCTGTCTCCGAATCTCTTCATTCCATCTCAGCCAGTCACAAATAACTGCACTCAAATCACCTGTCAATAAGCAGAGGGCTATTGCATAAGCGCATAGTTCAATCGCCGTAAATTATTCAAAGATAGACCTGGAAGCCCTGCTTTTATATTTAGGACCTGGCATAATTCAGATTAAGTGAGAGAGATCAGCAGAACAGGGGTAGGTCCACCATTAGGGGAGAGAGGGGGATGAAAACTCATTTGGCTGAGCAGCCTGTGCTATTCCAGCCAAGCAGACAGAAACTCAACAGATTGGCCCCAAGGAAACACACATACACATACAGACATACACACATAGTAAGTATTTCTGCCTTCAAAAGTCTTTAGATTCACTTTGTTAATTTCTATAGCCTAACACTAACCCATACCCTAAAACTACCCGTTACCAGTACATAATAATCGTAAACCTAACCCCTACCGCTTAAAACAGCACCTCTTCTTATGAGGTCCTGACATTAGGCCCCATAAGAAACAATGTAGCGTTTAAATGGTCCATGCACTGTATCAAATACAAGGCCACACACACACACACACACACACACACACACACACGCACACACGCACATACACGCAGACACGCGATTGTATTTCTACCCATATTAAGACTTTGGATTGACATCCAATCATTTTAGTAACTGCAGACACTTTCACCAACCCTAACCCTCATGAGTATAAACCTAGCCCTAAACTCAATTCACTCCTTAGTCCTAAACCTAACCTTTGTTCACTGTGTGAACCAGCAAAATGTCCACATAATGCCACATTAAGAATTCTGAGAACTTGTGTTTTCAGAATACAAACATCTATACACACCATAGTGCTTCCCTAAGAAGTGTGCCGTGGATGGAAGGCCATATAAGGGAAGCATTAGGACCATGTGACCCACAACACAAAGCCCGAGCTAATTAAATCTTCCTTGCAGATTTGCCCAGGTGGCCTAAAGCTGTAACCTCTGAAGCATGAGGATGGACACACACACACTCACACACGCACGCACGCACGCAATCATGCACGCGCACACACACACACACACAACCACAGACTCACTCCTCCTCACCCTACTGAGTTGCTCCAGCAGCCTATGGTTCTGTTCAGACAGTTCGCTGATGGCCTTGGTCTTGTCCCTGTCCGCCTCCCTCAACTGGACCTGGTGGCGCTCCAGCTCGCCCTGCAGGTGCTGGACGTCCGTCTCCAGCTCGGCCACGCGGCCCTCCCACTCACCCTCTCGACTTTCGAAGCGCCGCCGCAACTCGTGTTTCTCCTGCTCCAGGTGCTGGGTGTAGAGGAGGGGACAGGAGTGTGACAGAGGTTATGTTCTGTATTTCATGTAAACATACATCTAAAGTAAATAACAATGGTAAATGGACTGAACTTATATAGCCCTTTTCAAGTCATTTTGTCCACTCAAAGCTGGAATTGAACCTATAACCTTCCAACTACAAAACAACTACTCCACCCACAGAGCCACATTCACCCCAGAATGGGACTATAACTTCACTCACACTGTTATGTTTCATAAACAATTCCATTTTCTTTCCTTGACAGGGTTTTTATTACAACAAAGTGGTAGAGAAGTTCAGGAAACTCAGTGTTGATTTACCCACGGGATAGATTACATTCAGTGTAGAACTGACAAAGTACCAAAAATTAACATAAAAATGTCAAACAAAGAAAAATTGTGAGAAACAAGGAAGCGAACAGTAAGATAACACTCTGGTTTTCAGTAGAGGAGCATCAGTAAATCAACCAGCTGATAAATCGGCCTTGTTTTTCTTAATTTTGGGAGACAGGTCAGGTTTTTTTAAAAGATTATTAATCGGTGCAAGCCTAGTTTTCAGCCTAAAAGTTGTTTAATTACTAAAAAATTATTCAATCTCCTTGATTTTTTTTTTTCACGTTTTGTTTAGCTGCAACCAGTAAGTTTTACATGTAAAACATGTAAAAGCTAAATCTCACCGTAAAAAAGTTATTCACATGTCGAAATCTTGGCTAAAGAAAAACCAAAAATGTGATCATCCTTAGGACTCAGATTTAATGGATGAGAACGTCTGTGTAGGAGTGTACGTATTAGTGAGTTTGTATTATATTTACAATTTTAGCATGTTAGCAAGAATGGGGAGGCACTGAGAATGTACAAAGATATTGATGTAAATTCGGAGGTTGCAAGATTATATGCAAGGAGGAAAACTTTAGTATATTTAAACTGTACGTATTTTAATGTATGGTTTTTATTATATGAATTTATACGTTCCAAAATAGTTTTTGGAATTTTTGGAATAAAAATGTACGTCTTTGTGTAAGTTGTATGTACTTAAATGCATAGAAAATCCCAACCTTGCAGGGATTGAAGTTGTGAATCTTGGTGCAAAATGCATCAATTAGAGATCTCTAATTGATGCAAAATGCATCAATTAGAGATCTCTAATTGATGCATTTTGCACCAAGATTTGATATTTGTTCTGTTCTATGTTTGTGTGCAGCACCTCGTCAAATAAATAAATACAATGAAATCGTGAAATTTTGAAAAATGATTGGGGCTTTTTTTTCTCCACTTTACAATTACTGTAACTTCATGCTGACCTATCCTATTACATAAAGTCACAACAAAAAGTTCCAAATTGAATTGTGGCAAAAGTTCAAAGAGTTTGAATAGTTTCACAAACAACAGTAAAATCCAATGGCCTAACTTCAGTACAGACATTTTTTTGTAACTTGAACTCACAGAAGCACTGCACTGTTAGCGCTATAGTCAGAGCTTGATTGGGAGTTGTGATGTTTAGGTCCGAGGTTAAACTAAATGGAATCTGAACTATTTTCTTCTTTGGACAAAAGCCAACGTGAAAAAGAAAGATCAGGGTGAATCAAAAACAACAGCTTCAAACAATGTGGGACTTTTATGGCAGCTTTTTTCCCCCCTCTGAGCTCATGCAAAAGGATGAATATGGATCAAAGGGCTGAACAGATGCCCAGCAGATACTACAGGCCCAGGACATAAACAGGATTAGTCCCTGTCTGTGGGTGTTTTTCTCAGTCTGTCGCTTAGCTCATGTAAAGCATTTTGAAAACAAGATAAACGAAATCCCTTTCCCCACTGTAAAAATTACATCTAAGATAATCATTCGTACATAGTTTTAGTTTGCATTTGTCACCATCGATTACAACTTTATCCATCTAAAACCAATCCAGTCAAAACATGGCTGTCTTTAAGTTGGTTTAAGTGACCAAACTTGACAGAAAAACGTTGATATTTCAGACTATCACAACTTCTACAGCGGGGTTTCTTGTTTACCTCCAACTTCTCACACAGATCTTTGTGCATCTTCTCGTATTGCTTGGTCAGGTCTTGGTTTCTCTCCAGCAGCGCTTTGCCCAGTTTAGCTGCTAAAACCAAGTCCTTCTCTTTTTGCCTGAAGAGCAACAGCATGTCTGCGCTATGCCCCGCCGCTGGCGCCTCCAGCTCCGCCACCTCCTCGTCGACTCCCCGCTCCCCGGTGATCATGGCCAGTTCCTCCTCCAAGGCCGTGCCTAGGCCTCCGGAGCCGGCGCGCCGCGGCGGCGGGTGGCCCTGAAAGCCGCCGGGCTCCTGAGCGCCGGGGCTGGCCGGCGGCTCCATGCAGTCGCTGTCCAGCTCTAGTGGTGCTGAAACCACGGCAGACGTCTGCAGATCCAGGCAGAAAGCGGACATCGCCGCCCGGCGGAGAAGTCAACAGATGGGAGCCGACTTCACACTGGACAAGCCCAGCCTGTTCCGATTCGCCCAGGCTGACCGGACCGGCTCGTAATCACCAATTTATTCATTGTTTCCGCTCAGTTCAATGCGGTATTTAGTGAAGTTAAGTCGACTTCCCAGTTTCCTCACGTCCGTATCTCCTTCAATAACCTACCAAGCAGTGACTCCAGCTCTGATTGACTCCCAGAAAACACCTCCTCCTCTGCAGCTCACTTACTGACATATGAAAGCTCTCCTCTACCCCGGTATGAACCGCCTGCACGGTCCCTGTGCTGTGGTCGCTCGATGAGGGTCCATCTCGTCTCGGGGTCCAGGATCCCCCATAATGCTGAACCTGGTGAAGCAGGCACTTGCCAGCCAAACACGGTGAGCGCGACCCCGACGCCTCTAAATCCCTTTCCCCGTCTCGGACGCGCGTTCCCGTCGCCGTCGTGACGGCAAGCAGAAACCTGTTACAAACTGAGCGGCTATTGGCTGGAAATGATAGCGCCATATTTTGGTGCTCCTCGCACACCTCTATGACATCCAATAAGCGAGCACGTGAGGAGGTAGAGCGAGGGTCCGCTGTATCAAGTGATGCACCAAAAACACACCTGCCACGGAAGAAAATCAAAACATTTATTAAACGAGGGTGTTTTATTGCTAAATTAACGGTACCAGGCAAGGACAACAATGTTTTCATCATGCTTCAGTGTCGTCACATTCCTGCAATAATGGCGTAAGTTTTTATACCAAATTAAAATAAACACATGTATTATTATTATTATTATTATTATTATTATTATTATTATTATTATTATTATTGTTGTTGTTGTTGTTACTACTACTACTACTACTACTAATAATAATAATAATAATAATAATAATAATAAGATATGGGAAGGTGAAGACATATAAAGTAAATTAAAACGTCTCTATTTAGGTGATTATCAATAGCTTAAAAAGAAATATTTTTCAAAAACATGCAATATTTACACATATTTTAAGCACATTAGTTTACTGTGAAAAATATTTTACCTACTTAGTGATGTATTTTGTTTGCTTTTTCTCATATTACAAAGCTTCAGATTAACAAACAATTATTAATATTAGACATAGACTGCACGATAAATGCAAAATTCAGGATTCAAATTGTGTTTTATTTTATTACAGGATAGGTATCAAAACTTATATGGCATATTCAGAAAGGGCAAGGTGGGTTAAGAATCATGAATATTGATAATCATTCAAACAGAAGCTGTCTGACAACATGAAGTAGGTGAAAAGATCTCCAAAAGCAACACATCATGACCCTTTCAAATGAAATTCAACAACAGATGAGAGAACAAGTCAATGATGTCACAGTTTGGGAAAGAGTAATAAAATTGTTTCAGAGCTTAAAGCAGCATTACAGACAGAGCACGAAGCTTAAATCATGCTAAAATCACTGAGAGGTCATTGACAGCTCATCAAGGTCTGAATAAAAAAAACATATACAGCACTCCTCATCCATCTTGGTTGAGATCAGTGGTTGTGATTCTACAATACTGGACTGGATGAAAAGGAATTACATCACTGACAACCAAAAAAGAACAGGAAGGTCCATCAATTTCACAAAAATATCTTGATGACACCAGGAAATTATTTTATGCACTTATGTGACAAAGATGCATTTATCTGAAAAATGTGTGCCTTAATTGTTGCACAGGATTTTTGCAAAAAAAAAAAATTACTAGACAAATAAAACATGATTTATATAAAACAGGATTGTGGGCCAGCCATAAACCTTGGGATAAAACTGGTTTATGCAGCTTTTTTAGCATTTACAAAAAATGCCCCTCGCAATATAGTGCCGACATTGCCGTACGATCATGCGGCGTCCACTCCTCTACGTCGGTATGCTCCAGCAGACCTGTTTCAGATGAACTGACCACCCACATCAGGTCATCAGGTTCAGCTGAAACTTGCTAATGACTCATTGACTTCAGCTGTGCAGCAGCTGAGAAACGTCTAGAACTTGATTCCTGGATGTAAGTGCCCCCGGACACACACTTGTTATGCTGTTAAAGTAACAAAACCGTGAGTAAATGCAGAAATTAGCGTGCTCCATGTGAGCTAGCGTTAATTCTATATGACCTTACAAAAGTGTTAGCTTAAAGTTGTTTTGACTTTAGCAAGTAGAGCAATGAGGTTTTACTTCGAAGAACTAAACTTTTTGGATTATAATAATGAATTAATAATGTTCTCCAGGATCATTTTAACGTCTTATGCAACTCATACCAAGCAAAAATAAAAATACAAAGATGACAGAAAATTTGTTGTTGAGCAGAAATGACACCAAATACTAAAACATTATTTGAGTTTTATTTTCTCACCTTCTTGTTACTAAACTTTGACGATAGGTAAAACAGATTAAATTTCTTTTTACCAGCAACTACTCACTTGATATATTAGTAAAATCAATTAAAATCAAACTGAAATTGTTTTTTTTAAATTGTAAAATTTACAAACGTAAACACATCTGGTAACATCATATTCCATTTCTTTGGGGTTTTCTTTTGATTTTTGTTTCTTCTATTTAATTGTTGTTAATCAAATCCTATAGCAAGATAATAGAGGTTGTCCTTGTGTGTTTGCCGCCCTGGCAGTATTACAGTATTACTGGTGTAATACTAATGCGTTATGCGGTATATAGCACAAAGGTAGACATGCAATGAAAGATTCAATAAAAAAAATAATTCCTTTTCTAAATAAGAAAAAACATTCTAATGCAATATCAGCTTTCCCGTAGTGCACTCTTGATCATTTGTTGTATCTTCAGTTAAAACAATGTTGTCTACTAATCTGTTGAGTGTTTTGGAAAAATGTGCTTAATAGAAGATTTAATTTAATTAATTTATTTATTTTTTACAGAATTTTAACTGGGTGAAGCAAAAACTATTACTACTAAAGCTATTTGAGCAGTTCTGGGATAGAATATATCTTTACAGACAACAATTTTTCATCTTAAACTTTAGGCAAACTATACACTTTTTGTACAGTTTTGGTTTAACTACTCCTCTGACTATATGGTTCTTTCAGCAAATGGCCAATTTTTGACTCTGTATTCTCCAGTTAACGATAAATTGATTTCTAAATTAGTTTGATTATTTCAATAATGGGCTCATCATGATTAATTCAATTAATCGTTTCAGCCTTGTCAGTACTATTTAACCAGTTGTGTTTGTGTTGTCAGTGTATAGCTAGTGAAAAAATACACTACAGTCCAGTATCTTTAATAAGCAATTAAATCAAATCTAATTCTATACAATCTGATTAATTTCCAATTCAGTTCATAGCAGTTTAACTCAAACCTTATTTATAAAGCATATTTATTTGACCAAAGCAATGCAAAGATAAAATGATACTATTGTTTGGAACACAATATTACACACTGTACAGAATTGGAAGCTAATCAGCAAACCGAGGGAACAGAGGATGTGTTGGATCCACCAGAATATCATCCATCCTTTCAGAAATCAGCTCAGCTGGGCTGCTGATGCCTGGTCAACTCCAATAACCCTAACAGCTTATTTAATAATGCACTGCAGTTCGTTATGATCCTCAGCATGCTTATTTCTCAAAGTGCAAATAAGCCTCAGAGAAAAAACAGAGCTTTGTGAAATAATTGGAGAATAATCTGAAAATGTTGTTTTCTGAGGAAAGACCATCCTCTGTTGCAGTCTCCTGCATTTACTTTGTGCACCATGATTAAATCACAGTGCATTGTCTATTTCATTGACTAAACTTTTGAGTTATGACCTGCTCTGCCTTTTCATCATCAATCTTGGATGGGGAGACAATTATCCTGTTCTTACTAAAGTCTACAAGCATTTCTTTTGTCTTCTTACCACTGACCTGTAAAATCTTGCCTGTACATCACTGAATAAAAATGTCATACCTTCCTTTCAGCAGAGAAGGAAAAAAACACTCCTGGGTCCCTAAGCAGCATAACTGTGGAGATGGCTCAGGAGAAACTGTAAGCATAAAGTTTTTGTTTTACATTAAAACAAAATAGTTTTAAAATAGGAATAGTTTTACATTTTATTCTGGTTTGAACAGGGAGCCATTAAAGAGACACCACAGCTAAAGAAATATCTCTTCCTGTAGATCTTATCCAAAGTCTTACTGCAAAATCCATCCATCCATTTTCTTTACACTTTTGTCCCTAGTGGGGTCGGGAGGGTTGCTGGTGCCTATCTCCAGCTAACATTCCAGGTGAGAGGTGGGGTCACCTTGGACAGGTTGCCAGTCTGTCGCAGGGCAACACAGAGACACAACCATGCACACACACACTCACACCTAGGGGCAATTTGGAGAGGCCAAAATTAACCTGACAGTCATATTTTTGGACTGTGGGAGGTAGAGAAAACCCAGGGAGAACTTTTAATGTTCTTCAGATGACAGAAGGCCAACTTTCTAACTGTCTTTATGTGGCTCTGAAGGTTCAGGTCAGTTCATTGCTAAACCCAGATTTTGGGCCAGATCTCTAGCTCTGAAGCTGTGTGACTCTATATGTTCCTCTTTAGGACCAAAGTTAATAATTTCAGTTTTGTTTCTGTTCAGCTGGAGAAAGTCGTGGTACATCCACACACTGATTTCTTCTGTAGGACTGTTAAAGGTTAGCTGAAGCTTCTGCAGATATTCTAGTATGTTTACTCCATCCAACATTAGTTGGATGGAGTTGCGATGAGGTTAGCATGTGGGGGGGAGGTGTGTTGGACTCTTTTTTACTGAATACAAACAAAAGCCTCTTGAGCTGATAAACTGGAGGCACAAAAGAAGTGGGTCACTGCATGCTGGTCCACTAGGGGCCAGGGGGCCGGGTCATAGTGCCTCATAAATTATTTCCGCATAACACATCAAAAACGCTGGACTTTGATGAATCCACTAAGCCGAATCAATGCAGCCGCCTCCTTTATCCTTATTAGTGTAATGCTCTTGGTTGAAGGAAAAATACCAACAGCAGCAACCTGCTTTCAGACCCATTAAATTATTAACTAGACACAAACTGTATCCATTAACTCTATATTTGTATTTATTTTATTTCTTTTTAATGTGATTATTAGATTATTAAAATTATGTAAACAGCAGCAGTGCTGAAGCAGCACTTCTTATAGTAGACAAATGCGCCCTCTAGGGGTTGGAAACCATTCTTACACATCATTATTTAAAACGGGTAAACAATGATCAGCATGGCTGCTGCACCTTTGCACACATCAGATCAAACATTTTCATTTAGTGACGATGTGATGGTGTATTTTTTTTTTTAAATTTTTAATGATGGATGGTTGTAATATGTCCCACAGTTCTGTGTTAGAGCTCCTCTTTCCCGGTGGTACGGTCCACCAAATGTATGCTCAGGTTTAGTGATAAATTAGCTTCTTTATCACTTACAGTTTATAATAATTAAAAACCGTGAGATGTGTTCGGTTGCTTAATGTCGCTTATGTAACATCGACTGTTAGTCATACGGCCCTGGTTCTGCCTTTTTTTTCCCAGTGAATCCAAGGTTGTTATATAACAACACTGGGCTTTTTAACCCTCTATATTGCAGTGTGTTTTCTGATAGGCCTACTTTACATCAGCATGAAACACCACCCAGAATATCACGGAAACTTTAGTTCAATGTATTGCCAGTGGATGGCAGTGTTCATATACTGATGCTTATACAGTGACTTAAAAACAGTTTGGGTCTTGCTAAAGCATAGTGACTGCTGTTGCAGTTTAATATTTATCCAAATAAATGTTTACTCTTTTGCATGAACAAGAAGTACTATGACTATGTCATGTAAGATTATTTAACGTAATAGATTCAAAGAATCTGAGACAGAACAGACATAATTATTAAAGTATAAGACACCAGTGAATGTCCAGTGGAGAAGAGTTTTTATTTCCCAGCTTTAGGTCAGAGTTTAGCTGAGATTGCTCTTTGAGAGGGATACACTGTCTTGTTGCTAGGTAACATCAGGACTTTCTCCGTGCCTAAGCCCAGTACTAGGCATCACTTTGAAAATGCCATCGTTTTTCCTACTGATGTCAGTAAAACATGCTCACAGACATGGTGAAAGTAGCATTAACAGTATTGTTGACAATTTTATTGCTCTCACTTGTGACTCATCCGTGATAAGGGTGCTTGAATTCAGATGGTCCAGCCGGCTTTTTTGCAGCTGCTTCACCACGCTAGTTGTTGTGAAAGGTTATAGATTCGATGAATAGGTGAACTGTCACAAACATACATATACAAACTTGTGTTATGTAATGACATAATTTTAAAGCAACATATTTATAGACCACTGCATAGACTTTTTTTTCTTTCTTGAGGATGAGGAGGAATCAATAAGATAGCTTCTTGTTGAAGAAGTTTCTCTCCTCCACGTTATTTTTTTTTGTTGTTGTTCTTTAATCGTAACATTTTTTATTACCCTGCTGACCACTTCCAGGGTCTTCAAGGGGATCTATCTAATTAGGACAATCCATCTGTATCTTTCTGTTCCAGCAACTAGTAAATGAAAGGCACAGTACATCCTGGACAAATAGCTAGACCAGCCAATACATACAAATATGGCATCTTCTTACAGGGCTTTATGAAATTTAATCATGATAAAAAAAATAATATTTGATAGATTCCAATCTATCAGTATTGAATAAACAAATAACAAACCTAACTCAAAAAAGCAATGTGTAGAGTTAGTTACTGTTTCTGCAGAATATAAGAGGGAAAGCAGAAGCCAGATTCTGCAAATTAAAAGCACTTGATTAATCAATAACGAGAGTGACCTCTTCTGTGAAAATTTAGCATTTAGCTGGAGCACAGAGGTGTGTGCTAACACAGCGCCAAGGGTTAGACATTTGCATAGAAATTAAAGAAAGCTCACAAGTCTATTTCCAGACTACTTCAGTTCCTTCATTCCTAGGATTGAAGGACTGTTTACAAGTGGAATACATTTAAGTAGCTGCTAATCTTCCCAGAAGTGAAAATCCAAGAAAATTTACTGCAGGGGTCAAGAGTGTGCAAAGTTCAGAAAAGGACTAAAACCCAGAGGCTCCACCTCAGGCCTCAGTTACATGAATGTTCATGAGAGTATAATAAAGAGTGACTGGAAAATTTTAGTTTGTTCTGGAAAGGATGCCAGAAGAAAAACCTCTAGAAATGGTTGCATGTCTAGGTCTGTCATAAGAAATAAGAAAATAAGAAAGAAAAAAATTGTCCAGAAAAGAACAACTTATTGCGATAAACAATAATATTTAATAACAGCGTAATGATGCAAGTTTGCCCTCTAAAACACTAATGAGCCATCGTTTTGTACAGAACACATGGTACTGGAACTGTAAAACATTTTAAATATCCAAAATAAAACTCTGTAAACAAAATGGCCTTTCAAAAAATATTCATCACAATGGAATTTATTGAGCTCATTTTAATCTATCATGCAATTAAATGCGTCAGGCTTATAGATGAGTTGGGTGTAAAAAAGCTGGATTTGAATTAACAACATTTGGATACATTTAGTATCCAAATGTATCCAATGTTTTGCCTTTGGCTTTATGTAATAATGCATCCAAACTGGACAGTTTGGTCACACATTTAGTAGCTGCACCTGGCCAAAAACCAAACACAGCACATCAGCATGAAAACCTCATACAAACTGTGGGGTACGATGCTGGAGGGGTGATGATGTGGAGACTTTTCTGCAGACCCAGGACTTACCTTTTGCAGTTACTGTGCTGACTGGCCCCCTGTCTGTACCACAGTATTCTAGAGTAAAAGGTTATGCCATTTGTCGAACAGCTGAAGCTTGACTGAAATGAAATCTTGCAAGTTGTGGAAAAAGTTGAGACTTAAGACATACAAAAAACAAAAACTTTGAGTTAGAGCTGTGAAAAGATGATTTGACAATAAGTTGAATCATGCACTTAGTTCTTGAGGCAAAGCTCTTCTTTTTGGCTTTGGCTTTATTTAATAAGTAGTAATAGGTGTACAAACTATATATTTGAGATCTTGGTGTAGGGTGTAAATCATTTTGGAATTCTTTTTAATGTTTTAATACAGTAAACCCTTTAAGTAAGAGGGCGTACTTCTTTCTACCATGAGTGTACACACACTACAAACAACCATTCATGCCCTCACCTATGGCCAGTTTAGAATTGGACTGCATCCAAAATGCATGTTTTTAGTTGATTGGACAGTGAATTGAAGCAGAAATTCAGAAACTACTACAGCTGCGTTTTCATTACAAATGTGCACAAATCTTTGTCAGTGTCGAAAAGACAAAATTTCACAATTGTGGTGTTTCCATTAAATAAGAATTACAATTAAAATAACAAGTAAATAAGTTTGTTTCCTCTGTATTGAGACATCTGAATCCCATCTGTCTGAAGGAAGGATTTGTCAATATTTTAAGATCACAGTTCCTGTATTCTAGCTTTCATTGGATGTATAAACGTTTTGTCCGAGTTGGCATCATTATAGAGAACTGCCTGTCAGGTTAGGTTCTGCCATCTGTTATTGTGTGTGTGTGTGCGCGCGTGTGCGTGCGTGCGTGTGCGTGTGTGTGTGTGTGCGCGTGCGTGTGCGTATGTGTGTGTATGTGTGTGAGCGCGTGTGTGCATGTATTGATCACAGTGACGTGTCACTTGGCTTCCAGTCACATAAAGGCTCAGTCTTATTAAGTGTGCCAGACAATGAAGATCTTGTTAGGTGGTGACATAGCATGTTGTCCTTTAGAGTTCAAATGATTTTGATTCACAAATCTTGTTATTAGTGTGGGACTTATTCGCTTTAAGTGAGATTGTTAGGATGTGAGAGGATAAACACTGGGACAGTAAAACCAAGAATATATGAGATAAATAGGAAGTTTATTACTGATTGGGAAAACTTTTACATCATCAGCTCCAAAGAAAAGAAACGCTCAAAACACTGACTTAAAGTAGCAAAAACAGTCAAATAAATTACATAAAGATGAATATTTCTTGGTAAGTAAAATGTGCTGAACATTTAATTGGATAAAACTGTTTAATATATTTCTATTGCTCTGGAACGAGCCTCTGTAGAGGGATGGCCTATCTCCTAGTCTGAAGATGTCTATAGGAAGAGAGGATTTAGCTGGGTGTGGAGGTTCTCACAAGCCCATGGCTGAGCATTTCAGTGCTGCAATACTTGTTTGTGAATTATAGGGTGATCATCATGCAGCTTCTCCTTTCAAAAAGGGAGGTCCTGGTTGTTTTCCATGCTGCTTTTACACCAAACAGTGGCTCAGATTACCTACTCATTCTCAGGATGTTGTCCTCAAAGTGGTACTGCCTGGAAATGCCCTCGAGTTCCTTGGAGACTTAAATGCCCTTATGGGCAACTGCAGTGACCTGGAGGAGTCTGGTTGGGATTAATGCCCTCTCTAATCTGAATAGGAGTTTGGTTTGATTGAATTTGTGTGCTAGGGTTGAAAACCACTTTTAATGACAAGGTGGTCCCTAGATGTATTTGGTAGTAGGCCATCTTGGGCTGAAAGTTGATGATGGATTTTCTTTATTTTTAATTTTTTAATTCTGTCATCACAGCTCCTGCATCATGTCCAGGACACTCAGGTGAAGAGAGTTCCCTGATAACGACTTTGTAGTCAGTTTAACCCGCTGTGTGAGGGACTACCACTGGTTTGTTTTGTGGGGTATTAAATATCATTAATTGGAATTTATTGTGACAACTATAAATCAAAATTTGTATCGTGATACAAAATTTAACATGATAATTGACAAACATTATGATACATGCCCACCCCTATGAACAAGTTTACTAAACTTTGTACTCTGTTCCCCTCAATAACCAATCGTGTGTTGTAATAGCATCCTCTTTGATAAGGCTGTTTACTTGGTGTCACTGTGCCTAAGGTATAGGCACACACTTTGTTCTCCAAGCTGCATATGTTAGCGCGTTTAGAGGAAGCTGTGCCGTTTAGTGACAGCAGGAGGGTAACTGGTGACAAAGATGAGCGTGCGAGAGCTTCCAGTAGGCAATCACTGTTCTGCTGCATTACTCTTCAATGCAACTTCTTTCCGTTCCTCCTCTCCCTCCCTCGTCCCTCTGCGCGAGCAGCAATCTCCACTCACTCTCGCTGCCTCTCTGTGATCCAAACTGCCACAACGAATCTCTCTCTTCCATCAGCTTTACTTTCTCCCCCTGGTGAGGATGACATCTCCAAATTTGATGAACCAGCGAAGCTCTCGTTCTGGCAGGAAGCTTCCGAGGGACACCCCACATGAACGGGCTCGTGGGACGAGGAGGAGCCGCGTCTAAGGAGCTTCGTGGAAAACCTGTCGGCTCTGGACGGCACCGGGTAAGTGCTCCAGCATGTTGGGATCGTTATGTGATGGAGGCTGAGCCTACAGTTGAGAATTTGTACAGTGACGAGGTACAGTAAAGTCAGGCAGCAGCGAGCCTATGCAGCAGCTGTATCTCACTGAGCAGGGCTTATAGCACTAGTCTTGGTCACGACACTGAAATGCTGTCTCTGTTTGCCCATCTGTCCTCACCGCTGATCACACACTCATACAGATGGATGTCACTCCCTCAAGCCGTGTTCAAACTCTCCTTTTTTGGTTGGTACTTATAATCTCTGTTATGATCTTGTATTTCTCTGCAGAATTATGATTAATTCATGTCAGACTGAGGAAGTTATATGGCAAAGTTTACATGATCTGAATGTGAGTGTTCCAGATGATTTGGGGGCTTAAGAAGTTCAGGTTCACAGATCCGACAACAGGAAGAAGGGTAAAAATCACAAAGTCAGTTAAGAGAAAAGCATAACAAGATAAAGACTGTGGCTGGAGAAAAGTATCGCTATGGAAACAGCAGGCAAGGGAAGAGGAGAGGTGAAGGAAGCTTGCTGAGTTTTTTTTCCTTGGCATCTGTTCAGCTGGATCAGGAAATACATTTCTGACAGGACTTTTTCACACTGAGCCAACTGGATATTTATTAAAAAGAGATGAAATATAATGTGGAATTCATATCATGTAAAGAAATATGTAATAAATTCTGTGTGTGTTTATTCTGGCAAAGAGGATTCCATCTAGAAATGATCTGACGACAGATTTATAGCTTTTGATAAACCAGTTGTAGGTAAGTAAGGATGGCTACTCATTAACATGTTCATCTTTTGTCTGACTGACTTGTAAATAATAAAAAATAAGCAATAATGGGGAAAATACATCTACCTGAGTTCAGTCTGAAGTCAAACCTGACTTTTTCAGAACCAGTCTGTTATGATGTGAGCAGCAGCGATGTGAGAGAGAGAGATCTCCACTGCTGCATATCCGCAAGTGTCATTCTCCCAAAACGCTTCTTCAGAAGCCCACACTGATCCTCTTTGTCATCAGGGTTTGTGATATAATGATAGGCTGGATTTCTGAAGTGCTTTTCTAGACTCTCTGCATACTTTTATAGATTGTGATATTCACTCAGCTCAGCCACGTCAAAAATAAATACTACTTCAGTGTCGAAACATTGAAGTGGCAGTCTGCAGCACCCACAGGCTCAAAGTGTTTGCACTCTAACTTATCCAGGACGGTGGCTGTAAAGGAGCACAGTCATTGGACTTCACGGAGATTAAAAGTCAATCAGCTATCAGAGGCTCATTGTGGCTGTAGTTCTGGCTGAAGACAACCAAGTAGAAAGCAACATACTCTTACAGCTTGTCATAACATTGATTTTAGTTTTATGGATAACATTTGTTTGTTTTGATACATTTTTAGTCTGGTGAAAATCAGCTCCTTGTTCTATGCTTTGCTTCATCCAAGTGGTCTGGACCTTGGGCTATTGAGAAACGATTGCTTCCTGAAGGCGTAGACTCTGTTGAAGTTTGAAACGACTAGATTTTTATCTTAGCTCAACTATTTTCTTCTTACTCAAATCCACTTGATTCTTATTCCACTTCACAGCTCAGTTTGGGCTTTCTCCCATCGAAGTGGATTTGTCAACTGACCCAATCAGCGAACAGAAGTTGTGAACGACGACGTTGATTTTCTGTGCTGTTTTAGAATTGTAGTCTGCCTGTAGTTTTAGCAATGGCAGAGGAAAGTGAACAAAGCCGTTCAGTCCATGTTGCTCTTCCAAATATTGAATTAACATCTTGCTTGGTGCATTACTTCTTTCTTTGGAGTGGAGGATGATTGTTTACAGCACACGCAATCTGTGGTAAATTGGGTAAAACTTCAAACCGCAGTGTCCATGCCTCCAGAAAGTAATAGTTTCTCAATAGCAAAGAGCTCAGACCCTCTGGACACAAAGTGTAGATTGAACAAGGTGCTGGTTGCAGATGGTCGTTAATGTTTTGCCAAACTGAACTGGATTGCTGTTAAAATACAATGAAATATCCTAAACATTCCTCTTTCTCCAATTTTAACTGTTTAACATTTGAAAGTATGACCAACATGGAGTGAGTGGCTTTGTGCACATCCTCTGTTGCCATTGCTAAAACTACAAGCAGACTTCAACTCTACAACAGTACAGAAACTTATAGTTTGTATTCATAACTTCTCCTTCTGTTCATTGATTGGCCCGGTTGAAATTCTGCTGGAGAAATTAATTTCAATGGGAGAAATCTCAGAAAGATCACTAAAGGGAGATGAGAATTGAGCTGAATTGCACAGGAAGCCAAGTATATTTTATGGCCTGGCTAGTATATTTTATCAAGAGTGTCAAATGAAAACTTGGAGAATATGTTGGTGGTTTTCAAGTGTTTATTGCTCAGGATATTAAATATTTTTTATTTTGTTCTTCATGGAATAATTCAAGTATAGCAGGCCAATTTACTATGTTAATTAGTCAGGCTATCTGTTCCTGTTGTCAAATTTAAGAAGCAATTTGTTAATGTTTTGCCAAATGTGGCTTTATAGCAGCATTACCTAAATACAAGGGCTGTTGTATTGTTGTATTACCAAGTAAGTAACTGTAACCCCAATACTTTCCAGTAGCCCATAGTCGACATTTACAATCCAATTATTTAGCTCCCCCTGCTGGTTTTGTCAGGCGTCAGAATGTGTGAATTCAATCAGGGCAATTTGCACCAAGATAGACCTTGAAAATTAGTGTAACACACTCATCATTAAAAAACAATTTCACATTTTTCACTGTTTGTGTCTGAGCTGGGAAAATATTTTATCCACATTGTAAGTGGTTGTAAATAGATCAGCAAGTAACAGCCATTTCCATTGCTGCTTTGGAGGCATCATTAAACCTGGCCCTTGACCATCTGCTTGCGTACCGACTGCTGAAGAGAAAATAATGTGCTAAGCGAATAACTCCCTGGTTATTCACTGATTTCTTTCTAAAACATTCAGGGACATAATCTAGATTTTTTAGATTTCAACTCTGTTACCGCCTTGCAACATTTTTCTGACAGGAATGAGTAAATGAAGTGTAACTGATAAAATAATTACCAGTGCCTAGCACCGGCACAGTCAGTCTATTTATAGTTTATAACTCTAAAACAGGCTGAGTTGATTTTATTTAGAAACACAAAGCAGGAGTCCGTGGTATAAAACGGAGGTCAGGTCAGTGTAGGAGGATTTAACTGGAGGCGTCCCCAAATAAGGTTCAGCTTAGAGCCATAAACAGCTCTGGACCAGCTGTGGGGGCTGATTTTATTAGTTTCCATGCATGGGATAACTTGTGCTTATTTTTTTTCTTTGGTGACTTGAAATTTATCTAAGTAGCAGATTTTTTTTTTGTAAGGCAGCCTGATCAGGTTTGGTGAATGGGTAGCAACAGGTGGGGAAAGGGCAGCCTTAAATTGCTCTGTGCTCCTTAAGATTCTGGCACTTCCTGCTAAATATCAATAAAATGATTTTAACCAACTGGAATGTGTGACAGAAATGGCAAATCACATTTTCGCAGATTAACTAACACATCTGTCATGATGTTTTTGGTAATGATTGGACCCCCATGCAGAACAGGCTGAGACGGTGAGTGGATGGCTAATAATTTAATTTAAAAAAAATAATGAAATAAAAACTTACAAAGCAGCAAAAAGAGCACAGGAAGCAAAAGCATACGGAGACCAGGTTCATGAGGCAAATGGAAGAATCCAGCTAGAAGTGAATGAAGGAGATGTGGTTAAATACTGGGAGTGTGATTGCTAGAATTGTGGACTGGGACTGATTACCAACGGAGTGCAGCTGTGAGAGTGGAGGAGAAGGCAGGCTGAGGGAGGAGAGAGAGAAATGGCACAAGAGAGCAAGAAGAAGTAAACAGCAACATGGGAGCAGGGAAAAGTAACTCTAACAGTAACGAAGAATAACTTAACACAAGGAATGAACAATAGGTCCAACCAAAATACACAAACAACTACTCAGAATCAAAAATAAAGACAGAAACTAAAGCTACTCATGAATAAACAAGGAAGTCGAAAGCAAACACAAAAAACTAAAGGAACCCAGGATCCTGGCAACAACCTCCAGTACCATCCCCTAGTGGATGGCTTTCTCCAGGCTAGTCCTTGTTGTTCCAACTGAATAAACATTGTTTAAGCTTGAAAGTTAAAGATGGCTGCTGGAAACTGTTGTGTTAGACCTTGGAATTTTGGCAGCTGAGTTCCCGAGCACACCTGGTCTAGTAATTTGTCTCTGTCGAGCCAAACTCAAGCAAGAAATGCCACAGTTTGTGCACAGAAAAGGTTCAGAACTGCATGAAAGCTTGATTTTTAGAGAGGAATCTGTGCCACTACAGTGTTTCAACAAGTCTGTGATTCACTCCTGCCCACAGCCCATACAGTAGCACTGGCCCTGGTCATCCAGACTGAATGTAGAGCAGCACAATGACTAGGATGCAACCTTTCTCCACTCCTCCTCCTCTTCAAGAACTCTGACTCACAGCCCAGCACATTTTAATCAACCCACGAAAAAAAAGAAAAAAAAGCTCCTCGACTGAGATGGAACCCATAGTTCTTCTAGAAATGTGACTGTTCTGTTCTCAGTGCACGCTGATGACAAAGGAATAAAATCTTTCAAATAGACTGCTGTACCAAGCTAACTCGATCATTTTCTGGATTTAAACGTGTCTGAGTTCACTTTTGCATTAACAGAGTCGGAAGTTTTTCAGTTATTATCGATGAGACAGATTGGCAGGGATACTGTCTTCCCTGCAGTTATGATGAGTTTTTTAAAAGAATAGTTATTAGTAACTGCTTTTAGAGAGTTAATTATTGCAGTGGTGGATCCCAGCTGCAGAGTGTGTTAGCACAGCTTATTACGGAGCGTCAGCTAGCGCCCGAATCTGGGAGGAAGACAGCCAAATCTGTTTGCCATCTGGTGCCTCGTGCTCGGATGCCCTCCGCCCCAAACCACCAACTCTACTGCTGGTAAACCGATGGGGAAGTTCTCAACATTTTTAAGAAATAAACAATCATGCAGCGTTGTCAGCATGGCAGTGTAAATGTCCTGGCAAATGTATTTACAGAACTAGGACATTTTCAGATTATGTTCAGCTACAAACATCTGTGCATTTTAGTAGGCTTTTGTACGGAAAGAAATACAAAGTTTAGCAAAATTATAAATTGAAAGAAAATAATTCAGGCATGTTTATCAAAACATTTTTCAGGCAAAAATCTTAAAAAGGTCTCCTGCATTTGTATTCAGATCATTTTGCTCCAACACTGCAAAATAAAATGTTAATCTAGAGCAAAATCTTTTTTTTTTTTCAGAAGTCTCCTAATTAGTCGACCTTTGTTTAATTTAATTTCAGTTACAAATCCAGCGGTTCCTCAGAGGATTATTGGAGAATCTTGGTGAACATCTCTGTCTAAATCTGTCTTGATTAGTGATGCAGCACAGGATTGTGGGATTGTGTCACTGGAGCAGCTGATGGAAAGTGGTTGTACAAAAAGCATAAAAATACCATGTGAATGCAGTGAATGCATGCATTGCCTTATTTTTTTTATTTAGAACAAGTTTGAATAATATTCAAAAGCACATTTTAGTCCTATTAGTCTTTTTATTTTTCACAATGTACTTAGATTCTTA
>NW_006800248.1:563448-565108 GCF_000485575.1 Poecilia formosa | reverse complement strand
TATATATATATATATATATATATATAGCTCCAAACTAACCCTTGGTTGTCTTTTTTCATGTCAAAAGGGGAGGGAAATACATACAGCCTGTATGATATCAGTAAATGTAGGTTATTGGGCATAATATTAATATCAGATATCTATAATGGCACACATTGTAACATCGGTGCATCATTAATTTTGTCCGTGCTTTATCAGTCATTACAAGCCGGCTGCTCCTCCATCATGTCATGGCAGTGAAAGTGGAACTCCAGGCAGAGCAGTGATCACACTGTGTGCTCTGTTGTTACTGAACCTCTCAGCTTCTCTCTTCACAAAGCATAATGTTTAATTCATTCATATCTAAACAAATATTAGTAAACATCATTCCCATCTCTCTCTGTGTGTGATATTCTAAGTTGCATTTATTTATAGTCTTTCAAGCAAAGCTCCATAACAGAACAGTCTAAAAAAGGTGAAATAGAACACTGAGAATAAGTGGTAGAAATTTTGTTGTTGTTGCAAATACAGTCTTGCAGCAGCAGAAATGCATAGCTGTGCCTGAGTGGAGAACGTTACTGTAAGGAGGAGTAGGAGGTGAGCCTGAGCTTTTAATAGAAATTCTCTGTCGTTCATTCTTTCTGCCTGCTACTTGATCACAAAAGCTGCCAAATATATCCAGTGGTGGAAAGAGAGGCTGTTGTGTGAACACGAGCAGGTTATTCTTAGCCTCTGCTGAGATACAGAACGATTCACACTTTTAGTGGGAAAAATATGCGTCTCGACTGCTAAAGATTTCAGCTGTGATCGCTGTACCTTATAGTCATAAATCTGATGTGTCAACACACTGGGATGACAACAGTATTTTTTCCTGTTAACATTTCAGAGCTTTGGCAAGTGCTTTTGTTCTTTTCAGAGACATTACCATTCATATCTTTCTTTTTTTTGCTTCATGAAACATCGTAATGCCTTTAAAAGCTAAGTGTGTCACCAAGAGCATTAATTAAGCCCTTCTGCCTGTCGTGTTCCTCCTCCTTTTCTCTCTCAAACATATTTATTCCCTCTTCTTCCAGAGTACCAACGACAGCCATCAGCTCTCAAGTTAAGACCATCTTGCTGGAAAACACCCAACTACTCTCACACTCAAAGCAGTCGAGATAACCAAGCAAATGTCACAGGTATGTGATTGAGTCTTGCTTCTCTTGGGAAGAGTTTGTTTTGAGGCGGAGCAAAATCACGTTTAGTTTAGTTATCTACTTTTATCTTGAGGTTGTTCAGTTATACCGGATGTAAATGTGTGATGTAAATTGTTGAAATCAACTTCTCTTGTCATCCAGAAATACAATCTAATGGATAGCATTGTGTGAATGTGTGTATAAAAGGCTGAATGACTGCTTTGGGACCACAGACTTGATAAAGCGTATCCAGACGCAGATCTGCAGAGACTAAAATATTTCAGTCAAGAAATTGTACTTATTATAAATTATATGAGTTTCACTTCCTGAAATGATTGACAAAAAATACAACTTTTTCATAATATTGTAATGTTAGATGTGCCCGCTTAACTTTTGAGAGCATTTCTGTCTGTCTCTTGTTAGGGGTGTAACAATATGTCCACCTGAAAATGCACATTGGTTTCATATATATCTATATCTATCTATCTATCTATCTATCTATCTAT
>NW_006800248.1:557655-562774 GCF_000485575.1 Poecilia formosa | reverse complement strand
CAACTAAACCTCCAGTTTTTATTTTCATTAACAGAATGAAAACATCAGTATTTTTGCAGAATCTGCAATCGGCAATCGGTGTAAAATAATCCAGCCCAGGTTTGATGAGTTCAAGTGTTTGAGATTTTGAACTAGATATTCAGCCAGACTCATTAAAAACTCTGAAGCAACCATTTAGTTTTGTGTCGATGGGAAGCTCTGAAGCAGATGGCAACTTCTGCATTATTGATAGCTAACAGCTAGTTCCTGTATTCTCACAGTGCTAACTAACAAGCATACTACTTGATCACAAGGACCATGCTTGCTTTAGTTAAGTCTGTCAACACAATAGGACACCTTAACAACTACTTACTGTAGAATAAAAATGTTACAGACATTTTGTCAAGCTTAATTCCACCTTATTAACTGGGGCCTGTAATAGTAGCTTAAGGTGCGTTTCTATTACGTGCTGGCAGCACTAAGGTAGCTTTAAGGTACAGAAATACTTTGATAAGAAATATGGTGTCTTATTATAAATAGATTTTGCAATGAAGTCTTGCTACACCCTAATTTCTAAGCATTGTAATCCAACAATATTGTTTTAAAAGTAGGAAAATCTCCAACCTATGATCCTTTTTCAGCACCTGTGGCTTAATTCATGCTCTAAAACATTACAGTTAAGCCTGTTGCAACAAGCAGTTAATCAATTGTAGTTGCATAATAAATTAAAATAAGCTGATGATTAACATTTTTTGATTACAAACTTCATGATGCATTTTATTAATGGTTTCAGTCGTTTGTGGTTTAATTTCCGTTTGGTCTATTGTTTTTGGTTGCCATGTTTTATTTTGGATATTTAAAATGTCTTCCAGTTCCAGTGTCGAGTGTTCAGTACAAAGTTAAAGTTTATTAGTCTTTCAGAGGGCAAGCTTGCATTATTATGCCATTATCATTATGTTAGTTTAAAATGGGATCAAAGCGATAATTTATTATCCAGTGAAATTTGATGTCGTGACAGCCTAATCCCAATCTTTATCTAAAATTAATGTCTTTAAAATCTTCAGAGCTACGGATTTTTATTTTATTTTATTTTCAGATTTCATCTTGTGATTGCTTACTACTTCTTGCTTCCATTGCTGTGGTGACTCTTTGGTCTTTGTGTCTGAAAAGGCCACATTGTGACTGCATGTGTTTGCAAGGACATGTTCTGTTCTGATTCTTACTGTGTGTTAGATCAGCCATACTGCATGCTGACTACTGTGATTATCTGTGACTGTGCTGTGATCACTGCTGTTTCCCTTCAGTCCACACTTCCACTCAGGCTATGCTCTGCTATAACAGCAAATCTCCCACTAATTCCGGTGACATATGGGGAACAGCAAAAACATATACCCAGATATGCACACGCATTCACGTATATTTAGGTGTTAGGCTGGTAAAGGATTGTCTGAAAAACCAGCAACAAGTAATGTGTTGTCATTTCACCTCTCTGAAACACATAATGACACAAAAGTGTTTCTTTTGTCTGGGAGAATATTGATGAAGATGAAAAGTTTTCCTTCAGATGTAGGAAATCAAACAGCTTTTGAGAGCGAAGCAGCACCTGTCGCATCACATCCCAAGTGACAGAAGGAGTTGCCAAAAAAAAGTCAATGTAATAACGGCTGTCTCAATCCACATTTAATTACCATGGCAACCAACTGTTATCCTAGCCAGTGGGTGGTGCTAATCTCTGCTGCTTTCATTACTTCATCATATAGATTAGGCTCTTCATTCTTAATGAGATGCTCAGTTCTGCCTTTGTTGAGCTCCTTTCAGAATGAGCTGTTTTAGGGTGTTTGGTCACTTTAAATCCAAACAAACTGCTGCTGGCCACACCCCCCAACTCATCGTCTGCCTTCTCAATGCAATTATACAACCATATATCTTTGAAAAGCAGAAGTGGAACATCCAGCACAACTAACAAGAATGTAGCAAGTGGTTTCTAGATAAGTCAATAACACAACACTTGTCTTTTTCAGCAGCCATTGTACTGTGCATACAGCATAAAAACCAGCTGACCAAACATTCTGCAGCTCAGCTTGGGTTGCTAGGTGACAAGCAGAGCTACTTGGACTTTGCTCGGGTTGTCAGGTGAGGGGAAGTTCCTGCTGATTTGTGATGTTACATTCTGGAGAGTTTTGCAAGGGGTAATTTTTACAAAAACCAAAAAACATTAACTTATTGCCAAAAAAAAAACCTGGGCTGTTTTTAGAAGCAATAGAAACCCAAATGGAAGTACAAATAGGTGGAAAATGTGAGTTTTGCATAATAGGTCCCCTTTGAATCAGACATTCACCCCATCATTAGGATATCACTCAACTTCTTTGCCTTGGAGCACATCAGTCCGGTGTTCAGTGTGTAAGTAAGTTTAAGTAGTTTGCTTTTGAATTGATCAAAACTAAAAACACTTGCATGAGGAAATGACGTGTTTTATTGCCTGGCGGACATACAGTTGCATGGAAAGCAGTGTTAGTCAGTTTTAAGCCATTCTTTGCTTCCAGCTCTGATAGCACACCTCATCCCGTGCCTCCTCACTAAGTCGGCTCCGTCAGTCTGTCTGCCCCTCAGCTGACTCCCTCCAGCATGACAAGACAGCCATCACCCTCCATACGTCACTGAAGGCCACCCTCATGTCTGTGTCGTACCATCCAGGTTGAACAAGAGATCTCACTGGTCCAGAGAAAGATGTCTGACCTTGAGTCAGTTCTCCAGCAGAAAGACATTGAGCTGAAGGCCTCCGAGACCCAGAGGACAATCCTGGAGCAGGACTTGGCAACGTACATCACAGAATGCAGTGTGAGTGGCCAGGTTGTTTAAAAAATAGTCAGCTCATGAAATCCTTTTTATTGAATTGTAAAACAAATCAGTATCATGAATTCAGTAAGAAAATTCTCTTTCAAAATGACTGAAGTTAATTGATTACATTTTAAAGGAAACCTGACTAGGAACTGCATTTTGTTTTTAAATAATCTTGTTTTACTGTTTACCCAGGTACAACAAACAAACTCATCCGACTGATTTATGTGTTCATTTTTAGAGTCTGAAGCGCAGTTTGGAACAAGCACGCATGGAAGTGACCCAGGAAGATGATAAAGCTCTCCAGCTGCTCCATGACATTCGGGAGCAAAGCAACAAGCTTCAGGAGATCAAAGAGCAGGTAGGACAGAAACACTTCAGCCACCAAACACTTTGGATTAAGACTAATAATGTGGGATAAACTACTATAAACTAGTAACATTGGTTTATTTTAGAAACTCTTTAATCTCCATGGCAATCATTCAGCTGTGCAAGCTTCTAAGCTTCTCAGAGCAGCCCTCTATGAAGCCACTCGGCCCCTTCAGACTAGCCAGAAGCAATTAGCAAACACCTGGTAGAACTGCAGATCATAATGAGAGTTGCTGCTCTCATTATGATCTGATTCTCCTCTAATGAAAAGCACCTCATTATAGGAACTACTTCTCAATGCAGCGCTGGTTGCTAAAGGATTAATTAATAGAGGAGCCATGTTGCATGTTGTGATGACTTCCTGCAGAGCAGGAGCTTCTTAAAAAGACTAGGGCCCAAGTTCAAGGTATTAAATTACAAAGTCAAATATCTATAGCATTCTTATAACAACCGAAGGTATAGTTACTTGAGTGTGCTATAAAACGGCACTATATGGCTGGAAAACATAATACTTCCCCTTTAAGAAGTCTTGTTTTATGTCTGTCTTGTCAATAGAACGGATTAGGAGTATATTTTTATAATAGTTAGGTCTACATAACAGGTCAGGTAATCAAGGCTGTGTGTGTGGTCTGTCTACTAATTAAACATGCACAAGATGCTGAAATCCCTTCCCTCTCTGTAGGGTACAATGAGTCTAACATTAAACACTTCAAACATGCAGAAATGTCTGCTGTTGCAAAACCTCTTTATGTAAATTATTGTTATTATTTTCTATTTTTATACTCTAATTTCATCTGCACTCATTGCGTTTTGGGAAGGAAAGCAATGTTCCATTTTTTGCAGTAACTTGTTCATGTCTGATGTCTGTAAAGTTCAACTAACTTAATGAATATTTTAAATGTAGCCACACACCCGCACCACATGACAGTGCAGCTGTCAGAATGAAGCTGGCGCCTGATCACTTGTTTCATAAACGGCTTCAAAAGATCCTCCTGCTTTTGTCGTACAGTTCTTTCTGTGTTTATCTATTGGGGAAAAAAAGGTAATTTTAAAGCAACCTGTTTTTCCCTGCCTACACTTGTGCTCGTTACAAAGTGCTGAATACATTGTGCTCTGGTTGCCATGGCAATGGGAGCCATATATCTAGAATGGGGAGCAAAATGATGCAGTGGGCAGGCTGTTGAGATGGGGTGCTGAGGCCTTTTGCTCACACTGTTTGAAAAACAAATTTTGTTGAGTTCATTTTCCAGGGATTTCTGAAAGAGGATTACAGCATGTTTCCTTCTTGTGGCGGATTTTTTATTTATTTTTTTTGTCTCGTGGTTTACATACACTTATCTTTGTAGTGAAAGTATTGGTGGGAAAACAACTTTGCTTGTCTTGCTTGTGTGCAAAATCAAATTTTAGATGAAGATATTTTTACCCCCACATTCATGAAGGTTTATGAATCTTAAGGTTTATTTGAAACCAAGGAAAAAATTGTTTTCTGGTGAAGACCTCTGTTCTTTGATTATACATTGATTAACATAAAATAGATAAAAGCAGGAACAAAAACAGAAAATCCTACAGGGTAAATATACAGATATCAGGATGTAGAGTTTTTCAATCTGCCACTTACATAAGAATTGATCATCATATTCATATCTATACTTTAAGTCAGGTATGACGTATGATATGCATGTCTACGTAAAACTTTTTTTTGTAAAACATGAGCCTGGATGGTTGAAGCATTGTGGAACCAAAGCCCCACTTCAAAGAATATAAAGTACCTGTTTAATCGAATCTGCAGTCCTAGAAAGACAAGGTCAAAGACAATCACTAATGTCTTTAGAGAAGATAGCAGGAAGAAAACCTGACTGCTTGGGGCAGGATGTTACATCTCATCACTATTATTGCACGGATCTTGTTCTTGCCACAGTGGTGCCTGTGGTCA